>NC_067399.1:9242739-9542739 GCF_016432865.1 Antechinus flavipes | reverse complement strand
GCCATGTAAATGTGAACCACAGTTATTATATATTGTGCTATACCATATTATTTATATAATAGATATCCTATATTACATATGTCATGTCATGTTAGATATTGTGTCACATCAACTATATCATATTGTATTACATCATTATGACATGACATAGCACATATATTATGTCACACCATGTCATTTATCATATCATATCAGGATCAGGGGCAGGAACTCTCAAGGAACCCTTGTATAATCCAGGGGCTGAACCGAGAGGATATTATTGTTCTCACACCCCTTCATGGGTGTCCTGAGGAACATTCAACTGGCCAGTTGGCCATGTAGAACTTTCTCCTCCAGCTGGAACGAGTGCAGTATCCAAGACTGGAGAGGACGTTCTTTGTCTCACAGTGAAAGATAATGTTGTCATGAAAAGAGCGCTGACCTGGGAGGTCTTGTTTGAAGTCTATCTCTGCCCCAAGCCAGGCCTAGGTAGCTCTAGGCAAATCACTTCTCTTGGGGTCATTTACTAAATAGATCGTCCCAGATCTCAGTTCTTTGTTCTAAGGCCCCTCCCCATCTGACATTCTATGTTCCATGTTCTAAGGCCCCTTCCAGAAGTGACATTCTGTGTTCTATGTTCTGAGGCCCTTCCCAAGTCTGACATTTTGTCTTCTAGCCAAGTTGGATATTCTGTGTTTTGTTTTTGAAGGTATCTTGATTCTCTGCTGTGCTTTATTCTATATTCTAAGATTCTTACCTCCCTCCCCCCAGGTCTGACATCCTGTTCTGGGTTCTAAGTTCCCTCCCAGGCTTGCTATTCAATGTTCTAGGTTCTAACCCCCTTCCAGATCTAAGATTCTGTTCTAGGTTCTAAATCCCCCAGGTCTGACATTCCATTTTATGTTCTCAGTTTCCTCCCAGGCTTGCCATTCAGTATTCTAGTCTCTAAGGTTCCCCCAGAGTTGATATTCTGTTCTACATTTTAAGTTCCCTCCTAGGCTTGCCATTCAGTGTTGTAAGTACTAAGACCCTCCCTATCTGATATTCTGTTCTAGGTTGTAAGTTCCCTCCCAGACTTGTCATTTGGTAATCTAGGTTCTAGCAGCCTCCCAGGTGTGACATTCTGTGTTCTAGGTTACAAAGCTCCCATTGTAACCTAGAACAACTCCAATGATCCCATTGATGTCCTTGCACTCTGGGTTGCTTTGCAAAGGCTCCCACTTGAATTTATTGGGCAATTGTCTTCCAGACCTCAGCAGTCTCTGTTTTGAGCTGGGCACAGTACAGCCACTGCCTTTTGTCCCTCTCAGGCCAGTATGGTGAGGGCTTTAAATCCTATTTTACGTCATTCAGGCCTTTGTGCCTAAGAACTCTGGCCAGCTCTTCTGTGGCCAGTGAGAGTGATGGGGGAGGCCATTAGCGCCTTCTGCCTTTTCACTTTGCTTTGTCACAAAGTCTTTGTTCCTTGGAGGAATGAGGAACATGAGGGCTGGTGGGAGCCTGGAGGCTGCCGGGGAGAGAACACAGAAGCTTGGCCGGAGTCATGATTTTATTACTCCCTATTAAATCTCTGGCCAACTCCTCGTCTCAGGACCCACAGACCTCACTGATAAAGCCACATCCACGCCGTCCAGCAGCTCCATCGCACTCCCAGCAGGGCACTGAACTTGGGCTTCCTGGCTTCCTCATCTCTAACACGAGGATCAGGGGCAGGAACTCTCAGTCCAATGTGTTCTCCTCCTCCTGCTCTTCAGGCCCGGCTCAGTGACTCACCATGCTGGTCCCAGACACTCCTACCAGTGAGCTAACTCAGGGGGGCCCTCTGCCTCCACCTAGTGAACAGGATATGGGGACACTCTTCCCCTAAATGGTTCTCCCATTGAGGTTATATTCACACAGAGGGTCTGAGTCTGAAGCCATGATCACATTGGTAACAGAAAACTTGCTTCTCTAGGTGAGCTGAGGAATCTCCCTCAGGGAATCCTTTCTAACTGATAGTCTGAGATGTGTGCCGGAACCTTGAGCCCTCATAAAGCCTATCAGGGTGAGATTTGAACTCAGGTCTTTCCACATCTGAAGTTTTCTCTATTCCATTTCTACTGATGTCTCTCCTTACTTCCCAGGGATTCTGGATCAAAATAGCTCCTCCTGGGGTTTCTTCATCCCTCCCACTTGCTAGTATTCTATCTGCTCTCTCCCCCACCCCAGGGTGGAAGAGATACATTTTATTTACTTTGTATAGATTTATATGTATACATATTGTCTTTTTCTCTAATCTCCTTGAGGGCTGGGACTAATTCATATTTGTTATTGTAACCTTGGTGCCTAAAAAAGCAATTACTAAAAAGCAGGTGCCTAAGAAGGGCTCTCCAATTAACTAATTGATTGAGGGAAGAATTTCTGAGAGGAAACATGGTGACAAAAGACAGGATAACTATGTAACAGTCTAGGAGACAGGAAATCTGCATGGACCATTTTCTCCAACTGTGGGACCTTAGCCGTGTCACTAGACCTGTTTCTTCCCCTGTTAGGGGGGCTATTAGAACTCCCACTATCTTTTTCTCAGGATCATTGAAAGAAGAGTACTTTATAGACCATAAGGGTACCTTGGAGGTGTGACCAGTAGGACATAGAGGAAAAATGTTGGGTTTAGAATTAGCAGGATGGGCCTTCAAATCCTGCCTCTGATACAGGCAAGTCAGTAAACTGCTGTCAGCCTCAGTTCCCTCCCTTTACATGGAGATAATAGATCTTCCAGGGTTGTTTAGAAAGGCATATAAGATAATTGTGTAAAATGCCTTGGAGATCTTAAATTACTATATGAATGAATGTGAAATATTTGTTTTTTAACAGCTGCCCAATGATAGAACGAATTGTAGTGAGTCCCTCATCACTGTAGATATGCAAGCAGAATCTTGGTGGGTACTTGGCAGAGCTGTTGGTAACTCTCTAGCCTCTGGGGAAAGAGAGTAGTCTGTGAAGCTTTTGTCAGGGGAGGCTCCTCCTGGTTTAGAAGTTGTGGACTGCTCTCTCTGGACTCTATGTGGGGAGGTCAGTCGTTGGCGCAGACTGTCCCTAGCTTTTTAACTCTCCAAAGTGAATCAGCTGGGAAGGGGAAGAACAGGAGAAAGGAGGCCGTGTCCTAAGGCTGCAGCCAGGTGGAAGACGAAGCTTCCCAGAGATCCAGTCCCTGGCTGCCACCCTTACCTGTGGGAAACCCGCTCCAGTCTACAAAGCCTCATCTTACCGGGTCGCCTCCATGCCCTGGAGAGGGAGGCAGAGAGTGTCAGGGAGGCAGGAGGAAGTCCAGGAACATTTAATCTTCTCCTGTTTATCAGGCAGAGGCTGAGTTTGGGGGGGACTTAAAGAGGAGAAAAATAAAAGGAATAGTCCCTGTTATCCCCATTTATGAGTAAGAGAAGGTCAAGGAAAGACTCTTAGTATGACAGCGAACCAGGAAGCAATTTGGGTTTAGGCTGGCAGTTTGTCTCCCTCCAGGATTTTGTCAGCCCTTTGGTGACCTGGCCCATCCATGAGCATCGAAGCTTCCCCAGAAACTGTCTGTCCCCTGCAGAGTTTCGTGATAATTAGTCATCCCAATATCTTTCTTCCACCAAAGTCTGAGAGTTGGCGCTCGGTGTGGTGTCTGTGCACTCAGCTTTGTAACTCTGTGCATATCTGAGTGTGTGTATATCTGTGCATGTGTGTGTTTGAGTGTGTATATCTGAGTAAGTGTATGTGGATATCTGAGTATATTTGTGTCTGAGTGTGTGCGTGTTTGAGTGTGTATATGTTTGTCTGAGTTTCTGTATGTCTGAGTGTGTGTGTCTGAGGGTGTGTGTATGTCTGAGTGTGTATCTGAGTGTATATGTGTATTCTGAGTGTGTGTGTCTGAGTGTGTGTGTGTGTGTGTGTGTGTGTGTGTGTGTGTGTGTGTGTGCTTGCCTGAGTGGTTGCTAGAGAGACCCAGCTTCTCCTGCTCCCAGAGGAGAGAGGTCCGAAGGCCATCTTCAGTCTCTGCCTGTGTCTGTGGGTGCCAGGACAGAAGTGGGCCAAAGTACCAGGGGACTCTGGATTTCCTACTGAATGGAGTCCAACCCTCTCTTTTTTTGACAGAGAAGGAACCTGAGGGTCACAGTGATTAAGGAGCTCTTCCCAGCTCTTTCCATCGGTAGCATGCTGGCAGAGCAGGTATCTGGCCCCGGGTCACCACACTCCCAAGTCAGCCTGATTCCCTCCCCTGAGAGCAGATCGTGTCTCTCTTCTCTGGGCCTTAATATGAGAACAGACCCCAAGCCAGTCTGGAAATCTCCTGTCAGCTGACACGATTCTTGGGCCTTCCCTTAGCAAATTCAATCAACATTTATTAAGTGCCTACTGTGTGCCAGGCAGGCACTGTGAAGTCAAAGACAGATAGGAAACAGCCACTGCCCTTGAGTCTCTCCCGTTCTATCGGAGAACTCAGGGGTAGCTCCCTGCCTGGCCACATGCTGGACTTTGCCAGTGCCAGAAGTTCTGTGCTCTCATCAGGTGGCAAGAAGGCACATGGGAGCACGGGGCCGGCTTCCCACCGTGGGACAGAACTCATGCAGGATGAAGATTTGGCCCTAGTGAAGAGGAGGGTCCATACTGGTGTCTGCCCATACATGGACGAAGCTGCTGATGCAGGGACGTATCCAACTATGGGAAAGTGATCACTGGGCTGGGGGAGACAAAGAGACTTATGGTGGGGCCTTGTGAAAGAAGCTGGTTGGGGGGAGGGCCACTGAAAAGAGCCTGCCAGGGAGACTCTGGCAGCAGAGGCTTCCTCCAAAGGGGCCGTGTTCTCCTGGCACAGGAAGGCTAAAGTGGGCCCCACTCAGACTCCAGTTTGCTGTCCTTTCCAGAGATAATCAGAGTAATTGCATCTCCCATCAAGGTCTGTTCCTATGCAACACTGACTCAATTAGGAGCAGAATACTGTGTGGGAGTCCGAAGTTGGGGCGCTGGCTTGGGGATGGCACAGAGGGCATTTCTGTCCCACTTGGGATCAGTTGGACTAGAAGATATAGCCCGGGGAGTCCCTTTTAATACTGATAAGCTACAAACAGGATTCTGGGACTATGTGGCCTGACATTACTGCTAATAAGCAGTGGAATCTTACTCTCTGGCTGCCCATTTTCTCATCTACATTTCTATTCTGTGACTTATGGCATTAATTCAAAATCATTCATTGACTTTAGGAACATTCTGGGTCAAGGATTCTGTACTGGAGCCCATGAGTTTGTGTATTTATTTGCTTATATGTTTCAATATGTACTTTAATAAAAAATTCTTTGTAGTTCTATGTATTTTTTTTAATTATTCTTTTTTTCTATTTAACACTTTATTTACTTTTTAAAAATTTTTAATAGCTTTTTATTTACAAGTTATATGCATGGGTAATTTTACAGCATTGACAACTGCCAAACCTTTTGTTCCAATTTTTCCCTCTTTTCCCCCATTCCCTCCCCTAGATGGCAAGATGATCAATACATGTTCAATATATTAAAGTTTAAATTAAATTCTGTATTCTTTTTTAATGAATTTAAAAATAGGATTCTGAGGGGAAAATTAATTCTGAAGAGTCTGGAGGTTTTGCAAGAGTGCCAAGAGGAACCAGGCTGTACAAAGAGAATTAAGAACCCTTGATCCAGATTTTTAAACTAGAGAATGTGTGATACTGAGAATGAGGATTGGATTCAGAATGTTGCGCTCTTTCATCCCAAACTTCTATCACTAATGGCCTACGTGACCCTGGGAAATTAATTTTGAATCATGGGACTGTAACTTTAAGACGAGAAGGAATCTTGGAGTTGGGACAGTCCGACTTCCTCCTTCTGCTTCTTTATCTTTAAAACAATCAGCTTGGCCCGGAGAACTTCCTTGGCATTGTGGGGGGAAGGAGGGATCCAAGGGAAAGATTCTGCCAGCCGCACATTTATGATAAATGTCCAACAATCTCCTATTGACCTGAAAATGTATGTCTTCCCTCTATGTGATGAGGAGGAAGGGAGGGAGTTGGAAGAGGGATCCTTTGTCAGCTCTGGGTTGGTCTGCATGACCTTTAAGATCCCATCCACCTCTGCAGTCCTGGGACCCCCATCTACACTAGTAGGCAGGCTCAGTGGGGATATTCAGGATGTTTAGGCAGCCAAGAAAGATCAATGTCATCTTGGGTTTCTTACAAATGTACTCATTTCCAGGAGTTGGGGGAGAGGTGATATACCAATGACTTCTGTCCTCCTCAGACACCTATTGGAGTGTTACATTTAGCTCTGTGTGTATTTATACACAAATATGAATATACATGTACAGTGTACATATATTTACAGACATATTCATGTGTATGTGTGTATATGTGTACAAATAAGTGAGTATGTATATATGTGTGTAAATCATCCATCTTTATGTATGTATTTATATGTATCTAATACATATATCTATATGCATGTATATATATCTACATATATAATATATGTAAACACACATATATATCTATATTCTATATTTCCATATCTACCTATATACTATCTATCTATTTATCTATCTATCTATCTGCCTAGTTAGCTATCTAATGGAAGGAAGACTCAATGAGTGCCTGAACAGCTGCCAAAAGCTTTGTGGGGGATCTGGGGGCTGATTTCTGAAGTCAGTCACCCAGTTCTCTTAAGTAACTGGAGGATTTATAAGATAAAGTTGAATTAGGATCATATCTACCTTTATAAGGAATTTCAAAGATCACAGAGACTTGTTTTCTCAGTTTGCAATCAAATGAATCGAGGTTCGCAATGGTCAAGTGATTTGGCCAGTGACATGTAGGTGACATGGGTGAGATTTGACCCTGTGTCCTCTGATTACAAATCCATCGCCCATTCACACTTCACTTCTTGAACTCTCAGTTTCCTCATCTGTAAAATGAAGAACCTAGCTGGTTTTGTCAAGATCCTAGATGGAGTGCTGCCATTTTTAGTATGTTCATCGTAATCATCACATGGCAGTGACTAATATGGGGGAACAAGTCTTGTATTTGGAGTCAGAAGATCTGACCTTGATATTTATTTCTTCTATGACTTTAGGCAAATTGCCTCCCTCTCTAAACCATAATTCCCTCATCTGTGGATGTGACGCTTCTACATAGCACATGATTAATTGATCGACAATTGACTGCTTTATTTTTTGATTTGCAAAATGGAATTAAGAAGCCCTATCTTGGGTTGCTGTAAGGATCACATGACAAAATTTAAATGAAGGTGAACTCTTAACCTTGGGTATATAAGTTGTTATTCATCATCTTTTTTTTTTTTTTTTTTTTTTGACTGTGGCAATTGGGGTTAAGTGACATGCTCAGGGTCACACAGCTAAAAAGTGTTAAGTGTCTGAGACCAGATTTGAACTCAGGTCCTCCTGATTTCAGGGCTGGTGTTCTAGCCATTGCATCACCTAGCTGCCCCTTCATTATCTATTCTTTATGTTGTTCTTCCAAACATGATGTGATCTATATTTCCATATCTACCTATATACAATCTATCTATCTATTTATCTACCTAGTTAGCTATCTAACTGAAGGAAGACTCAATGAGTGCCTGAACAGCTGCCAAAAGCTTTGTGGGAGATCTGGGAGCCGTGATCCAATGTGGTTAAAGTCAATTTTCCGAGAACCTCCACAGCTGTGAACATCTGAAGGAGTTGGAGGGCAGCCTTTACTGACACAGGTGTTGCTTGTGAATTGGGAATGAAATAAATTGGAGGCAGAGGGAAGAGGAGAGAGGTCAGATAATGCAAAGGCCTCTCAGTGGGGAGGTCAGAGAACAGCAACTGCCTCTCAGTCTCCTTGTATCATCATCATCCTCTCACAAGAAAAGAAGAAAAGGTCTACCAGAGGTAAGGCAAAGTTACATATTGTGTTCCCAACGTAGTATACTTTGGAAATGATGGACTCTTAGCTTGTTTTTTCCATTTCTGTGCAAATGGTTGGACAACTGACTCATCTCATTCAATGTGGGGAGTCTGTGGTCCGTGGGATCCGGTCTGAAGGGTTGACAGTCTGTCCATGATTTACCTTTACTATCAATCAGTCAACCAACAAGCATTCATTTGGCACCTAATACCTGCCAGGCATAGCAGTGCTTCAAACAGAAAGTTACATTCAGGATACAACCCCCACTGCCAAGTTTCAGTTGGGGTTTTTATTTGTCATGTTGTTTAAAGGACCAAGGACCACAGGCTCTTTAAATTTAGATCAGAGAAAGAGGCTTTTCCCCCCTTGAATGCTGGGTAATGAAGCAGGGATGTGGTCCCTTGGGGTATAGGATTATGATACAGCTTTCTCCCCTGGAAAACCCTGTCCTGGTGAGCCTATCTGCCCTGATCTCATGGACTCACCAATAAATGAAACTCACGGAAGCAGCTTTGTATCTTCTTGTCTGTTCTCTGTTTTTGCTGTTTTCCTGCTGGAGGTAGTAACCTAGGTAATTCAATTCGAGCCAATTCAATAAGCGTTCATTAATATCCTATTCTGGCTAAGTTGTGTGGCTGTGAGTCATGGAATACCACAGTCTCTGAGGAGGGTCACCCAAAGGGCAATGGGGAGGCACATGGTGGATGTGAGCAGGCTATAACTCAAGACTAGCAAAGAACTTCATAAAAGGGGGCATAATGGATATCATCAGACAGATGAATGACTGGAAAAGAAAATAGCCAAATGTGTGGTGAGAACAAGGGATATATCAAGAGGGCTGGAAGTATCTGTTAAGCCATTGGGTTGACCCGGTAAAGATTATGGGCGTAGACGAGGGATAGGCAGTACGAGGTTCCAATCTGGTGTGTTGAGAGGAAGGGCCACACTGGTGAAATCACAGATCAATTGATTGAAGTGTCCAGATACCTGCCTAGTCTGCCAAGGCCCTTCCTGAGGACAATGAAGCTGGCAATTCTTCAATGAATCCATGACCCCATTGATGTGAGTGGGCCTTCCAGTGATTCAGCTCATAATGTTTTCATACCTCCTTATCCGTGGGAGGCTCGCCCAGGTACTTCCTAGATCCTTCACCCAAAAGGCTATTCAGCATGCTGTGGGCTGTTGTGACAGCATGGATTTAGGGCAAGAGTCCAAACTCCTTATTTTACAGATGGGGAAAAGGAGGCACAAAGAGGTTAAGTATGACTTGTCTGGGGTAGGATTTGAACTCGGTACTTCCTGACTCTATGATGAGCTCTCTACTGACTGGGCTAGCTAATTGTCTTCCTCTAGGTCTCCCAATATTATATTGGTGACAAGGCAGCTCACTACATTGTGTGTGATAATTATCATCCTTCATCCCTCTCTGATGATGATGATGATGATGATTGAGCAAGCTGCCCATTTCCATCTTATATATTCATCCAGAAAGGTCCTGAAATATATGTAGATCATTCTCATAAAAGTTCTGTAGAGGTTGAAATGGGACAACTGGGTGGCCCAGTGGATAACGTCCTGGAATGGAGTCAAGAAGACGCATCTTCCCAATGAGGCTGAAGTTTAAATACTTTGGCCACATAATGAGAAGACGGGCCTCATTGGAATAGACCTTGAGGTTGGGAGTTATTGAAAGCAAGAGCTGGCAGAGAATGAGATGAAAAGATAATATTATAGAAGCAAGGAACATGAACTTGGATAGATTCTGAGAGATGAGGGAGAATATGAAGAGGTTGAAAAGTAGGGATTACAGTTTGATAATTATCAGTGTCTTCCTATTGTGGTTCAAGGGTAGCACTACCATGAGTGATTAAAAAAAAAATAATACTTCATGTCTTTTATCTTAAATACATTGAGAATAGATCTTACAATGTTCTCAATCTTTTGCCATTGAATCACATGGATGTCTCCATATACTCATTCTAGTCCTATGTCACTTACATTTTTGTTTTCTTACGTGTCATTTCTGTTTTGTCACATAGCACTGGAAGAACTTCAAAATTAGAATCAAAATGTGGGAGCTTGACAATGATGGAAGGAACCCACTGACAGGATCATGGATCGATTGACTGATTCAATTATGATACAATTTAAAAAGTCACTTGTTTGCTCGAGAAATATTGGCCAACATTTGTTATAAAAATGATTGTTGAACACTTTCCAATTCATCTGTCGATTTCTTGAGATCATTTTGTTTAATGAGAGCTCATGAAATGATTTCTACACAATTTTTCTATATATTGCAGTGTGAAGTTTTTTGTTTGTTTGTTTTTTGGTTTCCACCAGTCCTCAACTATCCTCCCTATAATTTTATTTAATTTTTATACTTTAAACCTTGCTGTTGATGGCTTTGCTTAATTGTTTTTATCTCTGTGCCCAACATGATACTCTAGTGTGTTTTGCTGAGATGGTTTTGAGGTGCTTTTGGCTGCTTCTGTTTAGTTACTGCTTTGCAGTATTTAAATTCTTGACTAACTGGGAGTTTGTAGTTCAGGAAATAAAGATTTGGAAAAGCTGCAAATGTTCTGCTTTCATGTAACCTATTAACTAATAGAGAACATCATGTACATAAATAACCATTATGAGGTGAAGCATAGAAAAGGAAAAGGAGAGATCCAGACAACGTACTTTAAGAAAATGTGAAGATGAGAAAAGATTCTGCCGGTTATCTGGGTCATTGTTGTCCTTCCTTCTCAGAGGATCAATGTGACCTCACTATGTAAGAGTCTAGTTAATGTGTCTGAATGTGGTCTGACTGATTAGCTGATCAGACAGCTTGAAATGCTCTGCCAGATCAGACACAAAGAGTCCCTATGAACATTTGGGGTGCTTCTCTAACTTTGTGCATCTTGCATTTCTTCAGAGCTAATCCAATTCTGCTTTGCTCATAGAGCACAGCACTTTCTCTGATAAGGGTACGCCATGCTGGGTGGTTCTATGCCAATGTGTTCCATGTGAAACAATCAATCCTAAAATCCTTAAGAGAGACCTTGAGAGTGTCCTTGTATTGTTTTTTCTAACCACTTTGTGAGCACTAGTCCTGTGTGAGTTCTTCATAAAATAGTCTTTCTGACAAGCATGCATTTGGCATTCAAACAATATGGCTATCCCAAAGGAATTGTGTCCTCTGTAATAGAGTTTGAATGTTTTTTGTTTTATTTTGTTTTGTTTTGTTTTTTTGCTTTATTTTTTTGGTTTGTTTATTCATTTGTTTTTTGCTGCGACAATTGGGATTAAGTGACTTGCCCAGAGTCACAACTTAAAAGCATTAAGGGTAAATTTGAAATTAGGAGTTTGAATATTTGACAATTTAGTTCAAGAAATGACCTCAATTTCTGGTATCTTATTCTGCCAATAGATCTTCAGAATCTTTCTGAGACAATTCAAATGGAAATGATTGTTTCCTGGCCTGGTGCTGATATACCATCCAGGTTTCACAGACATACAATACCAGAGTGAAGAAGATCTGCACTTAAATCCCAGCTCAGATCTAAGCTATGAAGCTCCAAGCAAGTCCCTCACTTGCTGAGTCTTATCTCAATCATGTACAAAATGGAGAAAGTTAAAGAACCTATCTCACAGGGTTGTCATGAGGATTAAATAAAATAAGACATAGGGAAGTGATTCATAAACCAATTTCAATACTTTATTATTATTAATAACAATAATGTTCTTTGTATCTTTGCTTTGTTTTCATTAAAATTATTTTTTCCTTAATCAAATTAAATTCCCTTAGAAATTTCACAGAGGTTATAAGACATTTGCAAAGAAAGCAGTATTCTTATTATCATCATTATTATTTTTATATCATCATCATTATTATTGTTGTGTTTTTGTTGTTACATAGCTTATTGATCAGTATCTCTCTCTCTCTCAACACACACACACACACACACACACACACACACATACACACACACTTTATACATGTGGGACAAATTCTATATATTGGTGATGAATTCAGCTCAAAATGGAATATGGAGAAGAGAACAGGCTAGATTGACTTTGAGAACTATATTGAACTTTTAGTTGACCTAATCTACTTGTTGGGCTAAATAACCATCTTTTAAACTTCATTATGTATTCCTATGGATAATATTGTGTGGCTTGTGATATGCTGTATAATAAGAATTGAGAGTTATTGATATGACAATGGAGAAATATATAATGGAGTACCACATACTCAAAATACTTCAATTGGCCTGGGATCTCATTGCTTTGGTACTTTCCTTCAATGTGGATATGTCTCCTTCACCAATGTCTGTTTCATTGGATGACTTCAATGACCCAATAAGGCCCATTGGATGAATCTTATAGAGACCATTGTGAAACTGAAGTTTGTTAACAGTCTCTAAGTTCTGTGATTAGTAATGCCCTCTGCTAACTTCTTTCTGCCTGTACCCATCACTGCAGGAGGGGGAGGGAGCCACTCAGGACAGAAGAGCATTTACAGTTTTTCTTTTTGCATGATGTCTCCATCACCAAAGAATTCTTCTTCTCTAAGTGGCCAGCTTCTTATTGATCAACCTGTCTGAACTTAGAGAGGTTGGTCCTCAGGAAACAGACAATCTCTTACTAAGGCAATACTCACAGCTGGAAAAATTTGTCATAGTGAGAGCAGAGCTTCTAGGGTGACTTATTGGTCATTTCTATACTATGATGATATAACAGTTGGGCTTTTTTGCGGGGAATAACATATTCCTGATGAAGATTCACACGCAATTATTCACTGGTGAAGACACTGAAGATGTCTTCAAAGAGATGAGTGTTCAGGAAAAGAAAGTAGGTCTGTCATATGTGTGCAGGAGACTGAAAAATCTAGGTGCGCTGGATAATTGTGTGATAACAAACCATTTTGGGAATAGTTTCCAGAACATTGGCTATTCTTGTCTATGGGAGAATATGGACAAGAGAGGCACAAAATGTAGTTAATTGGCTTGATAGGATTATGCATCTATCGTCAAAGCAACATGGATCTATGGAAAACCAAATTTCTTCCAAAACTATGTGACTTCTTCAGTGTGGGTGCTTCCTACAAGACTAAGCTCCAACTTTTCCATTCCTAAATAAGATAGCTTTCTGTGGTTAAGGTAATGTTTTACCCAATTGAAAACTTTCTAGGGCAAATCTCTGGTCCTCAGATGATAAGCATATTCATCTTGGGAGGAATGAATAAAAGCATTTATCAAGCTAAGCACTATACTAAGTGCTGGGTGCGTGTGTGTGTGTGTGTGTGTGTGTGTGTGGTGTGTGTGTGTGGGGGGGGGGGGGGAGACACATGAAGAAGTAAATGTAGTTCTTGTCCCCAAGAGAATTTCATTATTAGTTAAGAGACAATACATCCTGGGAACTTGTAGCCAAGGGGGGCCACTTGGGTTTGAAAAGTTATTGGGGTGTTGAGTGGATCCAAAGGGGAGTAAAATGTCACATCCTTTCTTAATAGTAATGGCAGTATTTATTGAATGATGGTTCTAGGGCTGGAAAGGTGATAGGGATGGTATAAATATCTCTGCTTCTACCTGAGGTCCCTGACCTTCCATACCTCTGTGTTCCTATCCTTAAAAAAAAAAATCCTTATTAAATTCGACCATTCTTCAATGGATTCAAAGTTCCTTGGTGACAGAATTATTATTATTATTATTATTTTATTATTATTTTTTTTTTTTGGTCAACAGTGCATAGCATTATCTAAACACTTAATGTTTGTTGACTGATTGTTTTCACTTTTTATCTCCATTTCCAGGACAACATCCTGAATATAGTATACAGTCAATAAATCCTTCTTACTTCAGATTGATTGCATTGGATCAGATGCTCTGTGGATGATATGCAGAAAATGCCTTATTTCTTTTAGGTTTTTAATTTTTCACTGCCGTCTTCCCTGTCTATTTCCCTTGTTCCGCCCCACTCAGTTCCTTCCCTGGTTGTATGTGCTTTTTGCAACCTGCTGCCATTGTTTCAGCTTTTGCCCTTTGATGCTCCCATCTGTCTTCCACATGAAAGCCCGTCAAATACTTGGACATAATTCTCATCATTGGGCATGTTGCTGTCCTCCCTCCTTTCTATGGGTCCCTCTATTCATTGTTCTTTGGAGCCCTTCCTGAACTTGAGATTGCAAAACCAGGGTTCAAAGCCTAACTCTGCTACTTACTGGCTGGGTAAATTTCTTTACTTTTCTAAATTTCAGTGTTCTAATTTCTAAAATGAGGTGCTTTTATGTTTTTGACTAGATGCCATCTGGAGTCTTTTCTAATTCTATAACCCCATGATTCTCCTGAGGTCACAGTTCATGATTTAGAGACATTGAAGTAAGAATATCTAGTTTGAAAAGATTTTTTTGGGGGGGAGAAGGTAAAAGGAAATATTAAGAAAATGGAAAATATTGCCCATTTTGCACATTCATTTTTTTTTTTTTTGGTGTTTGTTTCAGACTCTATTTACATTGAAGAGTTGCTGAAAGTACAACAACAAATCTAGAATGGATTTGAAAAATAAGAAATATAAGAGGCTACTTAGGACAGATTTATATTGCTTGAACCCCTTCTCTCCAGAACAATAGGAAACAGTCAACTGCTAAAATTGGGAATCAGCCATGGAAGGGTTAAAAAGAAAAGTCCATTTGCTCCCCCGAGCACTAATTCATCATTATAACCTGTGGCCATGGGAATTCCCCAGGAGGATGATTTAGGGTGAGTTTTTATGGGAGCAATAGTTCTTTGGTCTGGGTTTATGATGCTGCTACCATAAATCTGAAATCCATAAAAATGCCCTTGCTAATAGCCGGGGCTTGTGAAGATACTGGCAGCATGGGACTCTTCTTCTTCTCAGGCAAATCTAGGGATCATTGGATTTAGAGCTGGGGTGAACCCTTCGGCATCATCTACCCCTGACTTGCTGAGTTTATAGGATCCAAAAAAGAAAAATCAACAAAGCTTTAAGCATCAAGTAGGAGCTAAGCCTTGAACTGGAGGTTGAATGCAGATAAGAAATAATCTCTGTGTTAGAGACATTTGCAATTTATGTATTCAAGTGAATGGGTAGATTTGAGGGAAGTTTGTAAATACGAATGGAAAAGATTCCATCTTTATTTTCATTCACCTATAATTGAAATGTAGCATTTCCTTCAATTACATAAAAATTTGAGAAGTTAGATTGGAGCCAGAATGTGGAGGACATTCCCTTATTCCAAAGGCTATAGAAAAAGAAAAAAAAATACAAGTATTAATTAAGCACTTATTGTATGCCAAGCCCTGCATTAAGTACTTCACAAGTATTATCCCATTTGAGCCTCACATCAGCTTTGCTAGTTGTCATCTATATGTGATAAATTAAGGAAACTGAGTTAAGTGCTCAAGGTCACACAGCAAGGTCAGTTTGGAACTTAGGTTTTCCAGATTCCAGGCCTAGGATTCTATTCCCAGGTAAATAGTAGACATAAAAATTCTTCAGACAGTATAAAATAAGGATATAAACTTGGGTGGTGGCTGTGGGAGCAGATAGAAGAGGATGGGAGGGAATAAATTGGAGACATTCAGAAAAATTTGGCAACTGATTAGTTAGGAGCGTGTTGAAGATGAGTAAGAGCTGAAGATGTCAGAAATCATGAACTTGGATAAGCGTGAAGAAACTGGTGCCCCCAAGGAAATCCAGATTGGGAGATGAAGAGCTAGGGGAAAATGTGAGCAGCTCAGTTCTGGACATGTTGAAGCTAGATGGGAAAAGGATACATGAGAGGAGAACCTGGCCAACAGATATATGAGGCAGATTGAAAGTTTGGTCTAGTGCTCCCTTCTCTATAAAATACTCCTTTTACCTTGGGCTCTTGACCTATAACTGGAATAAAACTTAGAGCTTATCTAGTCCAGCACATCATTTACAGAGGTAAAGTGACTTGTCCAAGATCATGCAGGTAACAAGTGACTAATATAGGATAGTAATTGTGAACCTCTGACTACAAAGACTCTTCTATATTATAATACTGTTGTGAGGAAAATGTTTCTTTGTTTTAAAAAAAAAAGTAGTTCTATAGAAATATTCTGAGCCAACACTGCCATTGAATGTGATGGTTATGAGTCATGTCAAGGGTGGGTCATAGAGACGATACCCCAGGGCATCGCCATTTGGAGGCCTCAAAAGTTTAATATATACACACTTTAATGGTAGAAATATCCTCATCCAGCACCAAATTTAGCAAGATTAATTAATGAAAGCAGGAAGTTGTGCTCATTTATGAGCCACCAGCGAATCAAATTCCCTCTCATACTCAGATGAATTTGTATTCATTCTGAAATGATTTTTTACATTATTAACAGAATATGATGTCACTGAAAGAACTTTAAACTTGGATTCAGATCAGAAGAACCATGTTCTTATTTTATTCTGACCAGTTACTCACTGGGTAACTTTGGACAAGTTATTCTTCTCTGCTGGTCCTTAGATTGCTTAGATGTAAAATAAGGGAGTTGGGCAACATGGCCTCGGACTCCCCTTCTATCTGACAATTTGTGGTTGCATTTCTTGATGCAGCCCTCGGAGGTTTTTGTGACACTAGTGATGCTTCTGATATGAGTGATGATGATGATGATGATGATGATGGTGATCCAGGTCTAAGAGGTCAGAGAGATGTATAATATACCCTCTCTATGGCTACTGGATCTTTTTTTTCCCCCTACTTTTTTTTAATTAATAGCTTTTTATTTTCAAAATGCATGCAAAAATCATTTTTAATATTTACCCTAGAAAAGCCTTATTTTTCTCCCTCCCTCCCAACCCGTTCCCTAGACAGCAAGTAATCCTATATATGTGCAATTCATCTAAACATGTTTCCATATTTATCGTGCTGATCAAGAAAAATCAGATCAAAAAGGGGGGGGGGGGAAATGAGAGGGAAAAAAAAGCAATGAAACATCAACAAAAAAGGTGAAAATATTATGTTGTAATCCACATCCAGTCCCCAAAGTCCTCTCTCTGGGTGCAGATGGTCTTCTTCATCACAAGTCTATTGGAATTGGACTGAATAGCCCCATTTTTGAAAAGAGTCATGCACATCACAATTGATCATCACATAATCTTATTATTGCTGTGTACAATATTCTCTTGGTTCCACTCACTTCACTTAGCATCAGTTCATGTAAGTTTCTCCAAGCTTCTCTGAAATCATCCTGCTGATTGTTTCTTATAGAACAATATTATCCCATAATATACATATACCATAACCTATTCAGCCATTCCCCAACTGATAGCATCCAACTCAGCTTCTAGTTTCTTGGCCCTGCAAAAAGGGCTTCTACATTTTTGCACCTATGGGTCCCTTTCCCTCCTTTAAGATCTCTTTGGCATATAGGCTCCTTAGAGACATTGCCGGATCAAAGGATATGCACAGTTTGATAACTTTTTGAGCATAGTTCCAAATTGCTCTCCAGAATGATCGGATCAGTTCACAACTCCACCAATAATGCATTGTGTCCCAGTTTTCCCACTTCCCCTCCAGCATTCATCTTTATCTTTTCCTGCCATCTTAGCCAATCTGAGAGGTGTGTGGTAATATCTCAAGAGTTGTCTTAATTTGCATTTCTTCAATCAATAGCGATTTAGAGCATTTTTTATAGATGACTAGAAATGGCTTTAATTTCTTCATCTGAAAATTCTGTTTGTGTCCTTTTGCTATTTAACAATTGGAGAATGGCTTATATTCTTATGTATTTGAGTCAATTCTTTATATATTTTAGAAATGAGTACTTTATCAAAATCTGTGGTTGTAATTTATTTTCCTGTTTTTTTTTTTTTTTTTTTTGCTTCCTTTCTAATCTTGACTGTATTGGTTTTGTTTGTACAAAACCTTTTCAATTTAATATAATAAAAATGATCTAATTTGCATTTCATAATGTTCTCTAGTTCTTTGTTGGTCACAAATTCCTTCCTTTTCCACAGATTTGAGAGGTAAACTATTCCTTGCTCTCCTAATTTGCTTATAATATCACTCTTTATGTCTAAATCATGAACCTATTTTAATCTGATCTTGAGATAGAGTGTTATGACTTGGTCAAGGCCTAGTTTTTTGAATTATTATTTTTCAATTTTCCCAGTGATTTTTGTCAAATAGTGAGCTTCTATTCCTGGAAACTGGAGTCTTTGGGTTTATCAAACACTGGATTACTATAGTCACTGACTATTGTGTCTTGTGAACCTAAGCTTTTTCATTGATCAACTAATCTATTTTTTTTTTTTTTAGCCAGTATCAAATCGTTTTGATGACTGGTTGCTTCATAATGGGATGGTTCCACTAGGTCACATTCATTTTCATTTTCCCCCATAGATTCTCTTGAAATTCTTTTACTTTTGTTCTTCCAGATGAATTTTGTTCTTATTTTTTCTAGCTCTCTAAAGTAATTTATTGTCAGTGTGTTTGGTTTGGTACTGAATAAAAAGATTAATTTAGGTAGAATTGTCAGGAAGAACTGAGTTCAAATCTGGCCTTAGACACGTCTAGCTATGTGATTCTGGGCAACTCATTCACCTTGTTTATTTCAGTAGCCTCTTCTGTAAAATGAGCTGGAAAAGGAAATGGAAAACCACTCTGTTATCTTTAACAAGGAAGTCCAAAATGAGGTCACAAAGAGTCAGCCGTGACTGAACAGATGGTTTGAGTATGTACTCTACAGGGAAAAATGCTACATTTAATATGTTGGGATTTTTTGCCAGAAGAGGGCTTGAGATCATTGATGGCACCATTGAGTTTCTCAAATACATCTTACTCCCCTCTTTCTATTTAAGCCACTGTCTCTCTGCAAAGCCTAAGTTCGGATGCACTACACTAATGGGCTGTCCATTTGACTGCCTAAAGGAGTATATATGCTACAAATAGCTCATCCATTCATTTGTCTCCACCCCACTTTATGGATTGGATGGTGAGATCAGTCAGGATCTATGGATATTTATCCATGGATGTCATTTAGGAGGATGGCGTGAGTAGCCTCAGGCTGGATGCAATTAACACAATGTAATCCACAAATCAAAACATCTGGAGAGAAGCAACATCCATAGGGAATCCCTCTTCCATCTGGAGTCTATGTCTATGTAGGGGGTGAGGGAAGAGAGAGAAAGAGACAGAGGCAGGGAGACAGACAGAAAGACAAAGAGACACACAGAGAGACAGAGACAAAGATGAAGAAAAAGAGACAGTAAGAGATAAACAGAGACAGACCATTAGAAAAAAAAAAAAGCACACAGAGAGAGACAGGGTGACAGAAAGAGAGAGACAGAAGGAAAGAAAGAAACAGAGGAGCCAGAGAAAGAGTCAAAGACACAGACACAGAGGAAGAAACAGACTTAGTAGAGGATGTTTGGAAATGGCACTTTTCAAAATCTGAGAAGCTGAGTAAGGGAAAAAACCAAGAAGAGATAAATGTCACTTTAAAACAATATATGTATACAAGGCGTGAATATGAAATGCTCAGATTGATTTCCAGACAATTTTTGACATGACACTGTGTCATTTCAGGATTGAATATTCGTTTCACCGGAGAGACAGAGCATGTTTGGGGAATTGGGTAGCTCATCAAACCTTTGCATTTATTGATCAAAGGCAGTGCATTTTGCCACAGAAGCCTTAGTTCCTCCTCCTCATACATCTGCTGTGTCCTCCCCTGGCAAGGGCTTCACCAGGAGTAATTTCCTAGCTCTGGATATCTGCAATGCAGAGCTTCTACTCCCCTCTGGGGCCTTTCCTCTGGAGGCCTGTGGGCTGTTGCTAGGTCATTTTGCCTTTCAACTGAATTGACCTTAAAAAGTTTGCTTTAAGGCACCTTTCTGACAACTTGCCCTCAGTGTGTAAATCTCTGCAGAATTATCCAGACTTCCTCACCATCTTTTTTTTTTTTTTTTTTTTTTTTTTGCTGAGGCAGCTGGGGTTAAATGACTTGCCCAGGCTCACACAGCTAGGAAATTTTAAGTGTCTAAGACCATATTGAAACTCAGGACTTCCTAAGTTCAGGACAGGTGCTCTATCTAGTTGCCCCTTTCCACTTTTTATAAGAACTCTTTCCCTATCCTCCTTAACCTCAATATCTTCCCTCAGAGATAATCCCACTGTACCCTGTTGGTTTATTTATTTATCCACTGTTGTTTGCATGTTGTCTTCCTCTTTAGACTGTGAGCTCTGAGAACAAAGAGCCTTTGTTTCTACACTTAGTAGGTACATGATACATACTCACTCGATTCAATCGACTTGCGGTTCAAATGGGACCGGACAGAGGGTTGTCATGACTAGGTTTAAACCCATTTCACACTGATAAAAACTTGGGCAAGTAGTACCACAGCTCGGAGCCTCAGTTTCCCCATCTGTAAAATGGAAAGGTTGGATGAGATCCCTTCCAAGTCTGGCTCGGTGATCCAGGGGACTCCGAGGGTTCCTTTCCCTCACTTTTCTCTGCAGTCTCTCTGTTCACCACATTGTCCCCGTCATCTTTACAATCTACATCCTGAGATCCAATTGAAGAACATGATTTATCCTTGGGTATTTCCTCCCCGTGTAGAGAATCATAATCACTCTGTAAGACACCCAGAGATGTACTCTACCGGTGTCAGAATTGTCTAGCCGTGACATTTTTCATCACCTCTGTCACTGACACTAAAAAGAGGCAAATCTATTATTTCATGCCAGTCTCCATGGGCTCCTCTTCCCTCAGCAAGGACAGAAAGAACACAATTACCGGCTGCAGGGAAATGGCCAGAGTGACACCTGATTGTACATCTGGGAAATCCAGACTGAGTCTCAGAGCCTCCATCATCATGACTGTCTCTCTGAGCCCCTGACTGCCTCCTTTCCACAAGACATTTAGAAGAAATGCTGGTAATTCACCCCTACTACACACAGCCCAAGACATTACTAGACTCCTGTAAGCACAAGATTTAGAGCAGAAAGGGGCTTAAAGCTTCAAGGACATTCCCCAGTCCTGTGCTTATGGATGAGGGATGAGTCCTGGATGGAAACAGTGGCTCATAGAGATGGTAACAAAGCTTGGGAGCTGAAGGAAGGGAACTACTTCCCTTCTCCACTGATAACCCCTGAGAGCAATATTGGACTCAGCACATAGAAATCACAAAAGTAATACTGTATTGATTCACTCATTTATTCATTCATTTATCAAATACAAAGTCATTTTAAGAGGGGAAAATTATGAAAACCGGAGTGGGACAGGGAGCAGTATCTTAGAACATATTGCCCTCCCCTCCCTTCCCATTCTTTATATAATGGCTGAAATGTATAACCTTATGTAGCAAGTAGCAAGCCTCCAAGAGGTGACTTGACTGATGCTAGGAATTCTGGAAGGCTGGGAAAATTAAGGAGTACTTTCCAGATTCATGCAAAGGCATGGAGATGGGAGAATATGTGCATGGAAAATAGCTTACTGGGCAATTTGACTATAAAAGCAAATAAGTGAGGAGTAGGAGGGCACTAGATGCTGGAGGGTATTAGATACTGGGCTGAGAATATTATCTTTTTTCCTAGAGGCTCCAAGCTGCTGCCTCTAGATTTCTTTCTTTCTCCCTTTCTCTTCCCTTCTTCTTTCCTTCCTTTCTCTCTCTCTCTCTCTCTCTCTCTCTCTCTCTCTCTCTCTCTCTCTCTCTCTCTCTCTCTCTCTCTTTCTTTCTTGGTTAAGTGACTTGCCCAGGGTCACACAGACAGGAAGTATTAAGTATCTGAGGTCAAATTCAAACTCGGGGCCTCCAGACTTCAGGGCATGAATTTACACCAATTAGCTGCCCTAGATTTTCTACCTTTTCTCCTGGGAATGCCCATGCTAGCCTGGAGGCTTTATAAACCCTATTGACCTCATTGAGCTCTAAAAGGAAATTGCTTTGTAAACTGTAAATCCCTTCCTTCCTCTTAAGCCTTCTAAGGATCACGTACTTGAAGCTCTAAGGGAACTTGGAGGTTGTTAAATCCAATCCTTTCACTTTCCAGATGAAGAAACTGGGGTCCAGAGAGGTTGACTACGTTGCCAGTTGTCACACAGCTGATGTGAATCTGAAGTGGGATTTAAACCTGGTCTTCCTAATTCCCAGAACAACACTCTCTCCATTGCACTGCTCCATGCTCTACTGCCTCATTATTTGGGAAATACAGAAGTATGGGGGCCTTTCTCATGAGCTTTATTAAGCACCATCCTAATGCAGAGACCTTTCTAATCGGATTAGGCTAGCCAAAGGAAAGCTCCTTCCTGTTTCTGGCTACAGATTAGCCTACTGGCCACTAAGATGTAGCAGGTTTGTGATTTGTATCCTTAGAGAAAGGAACCAATCTCCGAGCAATGAAGCACTAATTGATGTGTTGGAAAGAGGGGTGGGTGTGGCTCTGGATTCCTGACTTTCATTTCCTTTTCAATTTGGGAGAAATCATTTGATTTCCTTAGTTAAAGAGGCAATTGAATTGGACACCTACTAAGGTTGTTTCCAGCTCTAACTCTGCTGCTGGGATCCCTGAAGTTTGAGACCTGACTCTAGACTTTGAGTCAGACACTTTCTTTCACTCTCTGGGTCTCAGTTTCCTTCTCTGTATAATAGGGCACTTGGATTCAAGGAGTATTAACTCCCTTCCAGCAGCCATTTCCTAATTATCATTAGGTTGGAAGCTGGGTTCTGTTCCTTTCTGAACATTCTGTTCATTTCCATAATATCCCAGAGCCCTGAGAACAGCCTCAGACACACACAATAGGTGTATACATTTTTTTTGTTAAGCTGGATTTAATTCGTTTGGGAGCACTTGGCTTCCGCTTTAAGGCTTTTCTCAGTGAAAGGGCTGCAGTACCAGCCGCACAGAGCTAGCCCTAGCTGCAGGCAACCCAGGGTAAGTGAATTGCAGGAGACTGGCGTCATAGGGGAAGAGAAGATGGATGAGTCACAGAGCAGGGGGATAAACAGGGAATCCGGATATGAAGATCGCTGGAGGGAACTCTCTTTAAAAAGCCAAGATACATCCTCAGGGTTGTTCAGAGCCCTGAATCTGGGTGTGTTCAGCCACAGAAGGCACATGAATACACAGAGGAGATGGAATATGGCAACACCTTCAGGGTTTTATAGTTCTCACAACTAGATTCAAGGAGCTAGGACAAGGAGAAAGTCTCTCCTTGTTCCCTATCCCAGTCCCCCATTGTCCCAGTATAATGGGAAAAAGCAAACAAGCAAATATAGATTGGTTTGAAAGTTTGATTGTAGAATCCTGAATAGACCTTATGGCTACTCACCACCTTTGTGAGTTTGTAATGTCATAAAGCCATTCCATCTCCCTGGGCCTCAATTTCCCATCTGTTAAAGAAGAGTCCAGATCATAATTCACAAGTCCAAAATGGAGCTTATGATATTTTCCCCCAAACTCTCCCTCTTCCTATCTTCCCTTTTACTGCACATTTCCCAGTTTTCCATTTTGAAACCTAGATGTCATTCTTGGCTTTTTATTCTCTCACTCTTCCATATCGAACTAGTTGCTTAGTCTTGCTGTTTCTACCTTCATAACATTTCTCTAGGTCACCTTTTCTTCACTCAAAGGGTGACTTCCTTGGGCAGCTTCTCATCATGTCATTACAATAGATCACTGGTTGGTCTTCCTGACCTTATCTCCCTACTCTGTCATACTCTGACTAAAGCATATGTATTCTCCTATTCTTTAAACTCTAAATCATGCATTTTCCTATTCTCTAAACTCTAGTACCTTCCTATTATTCACAGAAGCAAATACAAAATCATCTGTAAGGCTTTTAAAGAACTTGCTTAAAGTCTGGCCCCTTTCTCACTTTCCAGTTTTCTTAGACTTCTCCCTCCTCCACATACTCTATGACTCAATGTTACTATTCTCCTTGTTTAGAATAGGGCAGTCCCTCTCCAAAATGCATTCTGATTGGCTGTGCCCCCTGCTTTCAATGCTCCCCTTTTTGGGTCTGCCACCTGATTTCCTTCAGCTTCAATCTCACAGTCCAGAAAAGGCTTTTTCTTTCCATCATCCTTTTATTCATGCCTTCCCTCCCAGATTACTCCCCATTTACCCTCTTCTATAATTTGCAAGTACATAGTTGCTTCCTGGTCCTTGAGGGCAGGGATATTTTTTGCTTTTTTTTTTTTTTTGTATCTCCAGGGTTTAGGTGACTGGTTTATACAAAATCACTTAATCACTGCTTTGTTGATTGACTTCTCAGGCTCATAGAATCTCAGGATTGGAAGGGATAATCTAGTCTGCATCCAGGCATTCTGGGATGGGAGTTTAGAGAACAACAATCCCTTTCCATTGTGCTCATTGTTTTCAAACCCAATTCTAATGTGATCTCAAGGCCAACAGTGAAGGAGACCCCTGCTACCTGATCCCCAAGGGAGCCTTTTCCACTTTAGGGTCAGCTCTGATTTTTAGGGATTCCCCAATCACTGCTCCCCCATCCCCAATATCAAGTCCAAATCCTACCTACTCCCCTCCCCTCTCTCTCCTCTCCAGGTTCTGCCCTCTCAAACCTGGCAGAAGCCTTATCTCCCCTCCACATTACAGGTCTTCCCATAGTGAAGACTCCTAGACTCTTTTGAACCCTGAGCCATTCTCCTCTACAGTAAATATACCCAGATTGTGTCTGGGATTTCTTCTGGCTCTTAATGCCAAGATAATCCTCCAGTGAAATTCAGTTGGGTAAAGAACAAATTGAGGGGCCAAGCCAAAAGAGCTTGGTATTTGTGAATTTGGATTTGAATCTGGCCTCAGACACTTATTAGCCATGTGAGTCTGGGCAAGTCACTTCATTCTCTGAGCCTCAGTTTCCTCATCTGTCAAAAACCAAACCAAACAAAATGGTTTCTAAGATCCCTCTGAACTCTAAATCTGTGAGTCAAATCAGAAATTATTTAAACCCAACTATGTGCCAGCATAGATGGCACAGTAGATAGAAGACTCATCTTCCTGAATTCAAATCTAGTCTCAGATGCTTTTTAGTTGAGTGAACTTAGGTTCACAACTCACTTCACTCTGTTTGCCTCAGTTTTCTCACCTGTAAAATGAGCTATTGATGGAAATGGCAAACCATCCCACCATCTTTGCCAAGAAAACTTTAAAATGGGTCAAGAAGAATTGGACACAACTGAACTGAATAACCGAACATCAACAGAAAGGTGCCAGCAACTAATTATGGGGAACTAAAGATAAGCAAAACCAGCCCCAACTTGAAAACTAAATGGTTATTAATTGGTGTGAGAGGCTGGAGGATCAGGAAATCTTGGTCCCAAGGCCAGACTTGGACACTATCTAGTTATAAGACTCTGGAAGAGTCTTTCATTTACCTCTTTGTGCCAAAGGGAACATTCGAAGACTTTAAATTATGAATTGCCTGCAGATCTGTAGCAGTGGAGGGATTTACTGGAATTGGGAATTTCCTACACCTAAGGAAACTCAGACTTGAACAAAAGGAAAAAAAAAAGGAACACACCCTACTGAGGGAACTCTTCTCTCCACTGCCTGAAGGAAAACAGCTTTTCAGCTTCTTTGTTTACTCAGCTCCAGACTGATTTGCATGCCTTGTTTTCTTTGAAGACTTCAAATACCCCAGGCTTCAGGGGTTTCTTGTAATTCCATTAAAAATAATGGAAAGTGAAAGAAAGTTTTACTTCCGGCCAGTTATCAATAGACACAATAAATTGGGTGAGAGTTTGCTTGCTTCTAAGTAACCTTATCTAAACACAAATATTCACCCCTTTGTGAATAAGATTTCAGAGTTTCCGGGGTATTCTTTTCTAGTCCACTACTGGGACAATAAAGCAACCTTGCAGAGGGCTCCCATCCACCCTTGAAGACTGGTTCCCTCTCTCTTCCTAACAGACTGCCCTCCTCATTTTCTCCCCAACATAAAACTTATCTTCTACCCACATACTCACTCCACCTCCATCTTTTTCAGAACTCAACTCAGATCCCACCTTCTCTAGACAAAACCATCTTATCCTTGAAGTTGCTCTTGGAGAGTTGAAGGTATGGCCCAGTGAAATGAGCATTGTGAGATCGAAGTTCACAACCTGGTGCATCAGACCTTGGGAAAGAAGTCACGAGATTGCTCTGTGCTGCACAGTTCACTCACATGTGAAAGTGATGGTTGAATTTAAGGGCTTTTCTTGATCTAGATTTATTTATTTATTTATCTATATACAAATAGAAACCTCTCCAGGGGAATGTAATCTCCTTGAGGGAAAGAAGTATGGCATTTTTATCTTTGTGTCCAGTCCCAAGAAACCTCCACCCAGCACAGTGCCTTAATAAATAAATTTACTTGAATTGGATAAGCTCCAAGTCTTATCTCAGAGTTCAGAATAGATTATAACTAATTGGGGGCAGGGGATGTTTGAAATTCTTTAAGCTATCCATTAGCATTTAGGACTTTAGAAATTATTCTAACCCATCATATTAGACCCAAGGCCATAGAGAGGAAGTGACAAGCCCAAGATCGTTTTTTTTTTTTTGTTTTTTTTGTTGTTGTTGTTGTTGTTTTTTTTTTTTTTGAGGGAAGTAGAGGAGGAGGGGAGCTGAGAGTAATGGTAGATGCTTTAAAGGAAGATGTAGACTCACAGTTTGCTCTTGGACCACTCTGGGCTGTGAATGATGAGCAAGCCATAGCTGGTGTGGAGGCAATACTTGCTGGCTGAGCTAAAGATGCACTAGGCAACTTAAAAATCTCAGGGTTCCAGTCCACAGGTGGTCCTTCCTCTCCCAGATTAAATTCATGGTGATGTGAGTGAATTGGATCCTCACTAATGGATTCTATCCGAAAGCAAGGTATTGTGCCTCCTCAGGAAGCACCTTCTGGCTGTGCAGTCAGTGGAAAGCCACTGCTCCTAACCACACAGTAAGCCAAAGAAAAACTATTTCTTGCAGAAGTTGTTCCCCAGCATCTCCCAAATGTTGCTTCCATTTTGGTGATCCAAAATCTCATTAAAACAAGTTCTTTCAGTGTTCCAAATCATTATTGATCAGAGAAATGCAAATTAAGACAACTCTGAGATACCACTACACACCTGTCAGATTGGCTAAGATGACAGGAAAAAATAATGATGAATGTTGGAGGGGATGCGGGAAAACTGGGACACTGATGCATTGTTGGTAGAGTTGTGAACGAATCCAACCATTCTGGAGAGCAATCTGGAATTATGCCCAAAAAATTATCAAATTGTGCATACCCTTTGATCCAGCAGTGTTTCTATTGGGCTTATATCCCAAAGAAATACTAAAGAAGGGAAAGGGACCTGTATGTGCAAAATGTTTGTAGCAGCCCTGTTTATAGTGGCTAGAAACTGGAAAATGAATGGATGCCCATCAATTGGAGAATGGCTGGGTAAATTGTGGTATATGAATGTTATGGAATATTATTGTTCTGTAAGAAATGACCAGCAGGATGAATACAGAGAGGACTGGCGAGACTTACATGAACTGATGCTAAGTGAAATGAGCAGAACCAGGAGATCATTATACACTTCGACAACGATATTGTATGAGGACATATTTTGATGGAAGTGGATCTCTTTGACAAAGAGACCTAACTGAGTTTCAATTGATAAATGACGGACAAAAGCAGCTACACCCCAAAAAAAGAACACTGGGAAATGAATGTGAACTATCTGCATTTTTGTTTTTCTTCCCGGGTTATTTATACCTTCTGAATCCAATTCGCCCTGTGCAACAAGAGAACTGTTCGGTTCTGCAAACATATATTGTATCTAGGATATACTGCAACATATCCAACATATAAAGGACTGCTTGCCATCTAGGGGAGGGGGTGGAGGGAGGGAGGGGAAAAAAATTGGAACAGAAACAAGTGCAAAGGATAATGTTGTAAAAAAAAAAAATTACCCTGGCATGGATTCTGTCAATATAAAGTAATTATTAAATAAAAATTTAAAAAAAAGGGAAAAAAAAAAACAAGTTCTTTCTACTTGGTTATTTGTATGTTGCTTCTCATTAGATTGTGAACTTCTTGAGGGTAGGGATCTTTCTTTCTGTTTCTCCTTTTCTCCCTCTCTCCCTTTCTCCCTCTCTCCACCCTCTCTTCCTTCTTTATCATCAACTCCTACTTGTACCTTTGTAGATAACTTATTTGCAGACTACAATCACACATCTCATTTTTAAAAATTTGAACTGGATGTCTCATGGGCATCTCATTGCCACATAAGTTTTGATCCAATGACTGCTGGTTGCTCCATGAAGACGATACTCCCGCTCTCATCTCTGACCATTTTCTTCCCTCATCCCTGGAATGCTCTTCTTCCGGTTTCCCTGGATTTCCTCAAGTTCCAACCAAAATTCTCCTTTCTACAAGAAGGCTTTTCTAGCCCTTCTTACTTCTAATGCTTTCTCTCTGTTATTTATTTCCTATTTATCTTATATATAACTTATTTGTATATATGTTTAATGTTTGTCTCGGCCATTAGATTATGAAATTCTTGAAGGCAGGGGTTGTATTTTGTTTCATTTTGTATCCGTGGTCCTTAACACAGCTCCTGGATCATAATAGGTGCTTAATAAAAGCTAATTAATGGATTGACTGACACAGGTCCTAAGAATAGACAATGCTTTCTAAGGTTTCCCAGTTTTATCATAACCATGGTCACAACTACCATCCACAGCAACAATCTCTACCATAACCATGGTACCCACTAATAATAACCACTGACACCACCACCAATAACAAAGCCCAGAACAGTAACCATCAAAACAGAACAATATCAATACCAGTTACTGGTATTTGTAAAACTATATTCTATGATCCCTTCCAGCTCTGAAAGTCTAGGAATCTGTGTTCTAAATCTCTTTTAGCTTTGACATGATATTTTCTATGTTTTTCTCATTTCTGACATTTGAATATTCTAAGGTCTTTTTTATTCCTTTCTTTTTCTTTTCTCTCTTCATAAGCCTCTCTCTACCCTCACATTCTAAGTTCTAAAGTCCTTCTCAGTTTCAGCAAACTCTTGTCTAACTATTTTCAACTCTGATATTCTAAGCTAAATATTCCAAGATCTAAAATTCCTCCTAACTCTGCCATTCTCTGTGTCCTAGAGTCACACTATCTCTGACATCCTATGTTCTAAGTTCCCGCCAGCTCTGACATTTTGTAGTCCCTCCCCACTCTCTATTCTCTGTTCTCCATTCCCTCCATGCTCTTATAGTCTATATTCTAAAGTCCTTTTAAAATTACATTATCGTAAATTTTCTCTATGTGATCCTGATATTATAGGGAGCTTATTAGTTCGATACCTGCCCAGGGGAACAGAACATCCAAGTCTTTGAGATAGTTCTAGGTTGGTCTCCCCAGGGTTTGAGGTAGAAAGCCCAGATTTACTCTTGTCTCTACTGAAAAGGGCAAGAGTCACTACTGAATTTGGAAAGGATAGTTAAGTTCAGTTTGGTTTCTGCTACTACTAGAATTTACTGTCACTAGGGAAAATAGTCAGTCCCAAGGGGAATGTGAAATTGCTTGGAAAAAGAAGGAAAAAGAGTGCTCAATGAATCCACTGTGACTTTATTATTTGAGGACATGTCCTCAGGTTGTTCTGGCTTCGACAGGAGTCAAATGTCAAAGACTGAATTAGACTCAAATAAGAGTCCAAATAAACGATGAGCTGCCACTCTTTGCTGTCCATTCAGGAGACAGTGTTTGTGAGAAGCAGTTAGGTGACTAGTGTCAGATTTGAAATCTGGAGGATGCTTGTTCATATACTGCCTCAGACACTTAACTGGTGTTTGATCTCAGGCAGATTACTTAATTGAATTTTCCTCATCTGCAAAATAGGGATAATAATAATACATAGCTCACAGGATTATTGTAAAGACCATATGCAATAACTTGTAAAACATTTTGCAAATGTAAGTCTTACATAAATGTTAAATTATTGTTATCATTATTGTTATTGTTGTTAAAGGAACAGTTCTTGGGGGAATCTAGTAAGACTAGTTTTCCCAGAGGATCTTTGCCTCTGGTTTGGAGATTATATTTGGACAGAAGTATGACTCAAATGCCACTTTCTCAAGGCTGCCTTTCAAAATCATCTTTTCCTCCCTTTTTTTTTTTTTTGGCCAAATGTTCTGGTCCCCACTTTTGATATGGTATTGTGTGTTGCTAAGGCGTTTTGGTGAAATGGTATGATTTTAGGTATTTCCAGTTTAATCCAATAAACATTTATTAAATGCCTACTATGTGATAAATTTGTAAAATAAGGATGCAATTATAAAACAAAAAACTTGCCCCTGCTCTCTAAGAGATTAAAATCTATTGGGGGAGTCAAAATGAGGCAGGAATATTGGACCAGAGGGGAGGCCGGGAGTGTATAGAAACCAGGAGGAGCAGCAGTTTCTGCCCTCTTTATAAGAAGGCATTGGGAGGAGTCTGTCACTCTGACTTCAGCTCCCCAATCAGGAAGAGGAGGATGAGGGAAGTGATGCCATTCAGGCTTGATTTAGAAGTTTGGTGTTGAGATTAGAAGTGATGAACTTGATAGTAAGGGAACTCTTGTTCTGTGGAACTGGAACCAGGCAGGGCAGCAAAGCATATGAGAGCAGGGACTAAATTGATTTTGCATTTGTCTGTTTTTTCTATTCCCCCAGGGTTTAACCCCAGTGACTAGCATAGAGGAAGTGTTTAAAAAATGAATGGGGATTGGTTGAATTCATTGTATTTCCTGATTAGCCAGCCAATCAAAAAACATTCAATAAGTAATTATTGATTAGTTATTCAGTGTCAGGAACTGGGCTAAATACCAGGGATACACTGAAGGCCAAAACCATGGCTCCTCTCCTGTCACATTCTAACTGGGGAGACAATATGTAATACCTATATTCCCCGTGAGGAGAGGGGCTCTTCTGATCTAATAGAATCCCCTTATTTATATAAAGAAACAGGCCCAGAAAAGTAAGTGTCAGAGGTGAAACCTGAACCTGTCTTTCTCACTCCTGACTAGTTCTCCGACCAATATTATATGCACAGAATTTGACTTAAGCCCAGTAGCTGATGGAATCCTCTTCTACTTTTTCAAACCCAATCGCCTGTTATTGAGAGTTATGGAAAAGGTTCTGGTCAAAGAAAAGATTGAGTAACTGGACTCTTGGGTCCCTTCCAGCTGGGCATGTCTTTGATTTAGGGAGCCACCCAGTGGGGCCCAGGGCAGGTAGGAAATGTTGTCGGGCAGCAGATCGGCTTCCTTTCTCCCCTTTCCCACATCCTTTCCAAGGAATGCAGGAAGGGGATGGAATCCACTGAGACAACTGCAGCACTCTATATTTCCAAGAACATTCAGGATTCACAGATATTTAAAATAGAAAAATACTCCCTCATAGAGATCATCTCATCCCCTGTCTTCCAAATCCAGGCCATCCTTCGTAATGTCTTCTTCCAGTTGATTCAAAATGTTGGTTGTGACCACAATGCTGAACGATCCAAATGACGGAGAAAGTGTTGGTTGCATTTGGAGCCTCGGTACTCTGTCTAGACAGGGCTGGCTTCTTGAGATTCAGCCCAAATTTCCCTGTATTTGTTTATAGCATATGATTCCAAGTCCTGTGTTCTTGGGCTACAGTCTGCTAATATCTAAAGGAAGTGATCTCCTCCAAAAAAGAATCATTTTGTCAGTAACAGAAGTGAAAAAATTTCCTCTGTTCATATAAAGAAAGAGAACTTTGCTCGTTGAGTCTCTCATGAGCAACATCAAAAGAGATTTAAAAGACGGAGAAATACATTTGCCAGGGAGGTTGACCCTCAACTAATACACTATACAACAGTATAGGGTGCCATACTTTTAAAGTATGAAATGAAGTAATGAGATTCTCCAGTTGCTCTTTAGAGGGGGAAACATTATACTAATCGTGGCAAGTCCCAGACTACAATACGACCTTCTCAGTGGCCTCTCAGGCTACTCAAAAAAGTGTGACCAAATAACTCCAACGGGAAAAATAAAATTGATTACAATCAGGTATTTCACAGACTCTCAAGTGGGGAGGGCCCTTAGTGGTCAGTTTTGATGAGACTAAAGCTACCTGTTTCTGATTTTAATACTCTCATGTCCTCATCCTTTGCCTTCTTTTTCTATTGATAATCCTGCCTTATGAACTCCAAGCCTAGATCACTCCAAGCATTGACCTTATTCCTTTCTAGTTACCTGCTGCTTGATGGAGCTTAAAGAAATTATGAAACCATGCCGACTGTATCTACAACAAATTTGTGTTATCTGATTTCAGCTAGGACCCCATTGCAACAAGACAGATTTTTTATTCTTCTCTATTTCCCCACTTTCCATGGGTGTTATTCCAAACTTCTTTGTCTCTCCATATGCCTCTTACCCCTTCCATTCCATGCAGCCCTTCATTATTTTCTCAGCTAAAGACTACCTCATGTTTTACAGCTCCCTCTCCTCTCCCCCAACACACACTTTACTTGATCTTATCATCCCTGTAGTTCTATCTGTGATTCTATTTCTCTTTTGGGAGGCTAACCTACTTGCAAAAACTGTCTATACTAGGTGCCTCCACTTCCTCTCCTCTCTCACTTCCTCTCTTTTCTTTTAAATCCTCTTCAATCTGTCTTCTGACCTCCTTACTCAAGTGAAGCTTCTCTCCAAAGTTACTTTAATTGCTGAATCAAATGGTCTTCCCTCAATTCTCATTCTTGGATATCATTGCCTCCCAGACACTATTCACTCTCTAGGTCTGGTAGCCCTGTTATACCCTTGTTGTCCTGTCTGATTGAACCACGACACCATTGGTCATTGGATGTTATTATTATCTGCTCTCTAGGTCTGGTGGCCCTGCCCTCCCCTTATTGTCCCGTCTGTCTGAACCATGACACCATTGGTCATCATCACCTCCCAGATACTATTTACTCTCTAGGTCTGATGGCCCTGCCCTCCCCTTGTTGTCCTGTCTATCTGAACCATGACACCATTGGTCGTCATCACCTCCCAGATACTATTCACTCTCTAGGTCTGATGGCCCTGTACTCCCCTTGTTGTCCTGTCTGTCTGAACCATGACACCACTGGTCATCATCACCTCCCAGATACTATTCACTCTCTAGGTCTGATGGCCCTGTACTCCCCTTGTTGTCCTGTCTGTCTGAACCATGACACCACTGGTCATCATTGCCTCCCAGATACTATTCACTCTCTAGGTCTGGTGGCCCTGTTCTCCCCTTGTTGTCCTGTCTGTCTGAACCATGACACCATTGGTCATCATCGCCTCCCAAATACTATTCACTCTCTAGGTCTGATGGCCCTGTACTCCCCTTGTTGTCCTGTCTGTCTGAACCATGACACCATTGGTCATCATCGCCTCCCAGATACTATTCACTCTCTAGGTCTGGTTGCCCTGGTCTCCCCTTGTTGTCCTGTCTGTTTGAATGATGATGCCATTGGTCACTACTGCCTCCCAGATGCTATTTACTCTCTAGGTCTGGTTGCCCTGGTCTCCCCTTGTTGTCCTGTCTGTTTGAACTATGAGGCCATTGGTCACTACTGCCTCCCAGATGCTATTTACTCTCTAGGTCTGGTTGCCCTGGTCTCCCCTTGTTGTCCTGTCTGTTTGAACCATGATGCCATTGGTCACTATTGCCTTCCAGATGCTATTTACTCTCTAGGTCTGGTTGCCCTGGTCTCCCCTTGTTGTCCTGTCTGTCTGAACCATGACACATTTGGTCACCATCCACCTCCCAGATACTATTTACTCTCTAAGTCTGGGGGCCCTGCTCTCCCCTTGTTGTCCTGTCTGTCTGAACCACTTTTCAATCTCTTTACTGCCCACTAACCACAAATATCTCCTTAGTCTTTGATCCTCACCCTGTTCTTTTTAAGCTGGATACTCTATCACTTAGCAACTTTGTCACCTCCATGGGTTCAGTTGTCATCTTCACACAAATGATTGTCAGGTACTCATATCTAGCCCTAGCTTCTCTCTCTCTTGAGCCATGATCACATACACCCCTATGTCCAATGCATTGTCCAACCTTGCTGTTTTCATCTCTATACCATCTCCAACATGAATCCCCTTCTTGGCCCTCCCAGGGCCATAGTGCTGTTCTCAGCCCTCATTACTCTTCACTTAGACCAGTGCAGTGATATTCTGTATAGTCTCCTTGACTCCAGTCTGTCCCTGAACCCATCCATCTCCTACGTCACAGGGATTTTCTTAAACTACAAGTCTGACCACATCACTGCCCTGCTCAACGAACTACACTCATTTACAACCCCACAGGATCAGCTGCAAATTCCTCCCTTTGGCTTTGGAAGCTTTGAAATTCTCTTTGCTGTTCTTATCTTCTTCCATCTTCCTCCCCTCCAAACATTCCATGATTCATCTACATGATTCAGTAGGTGGCCCCTCGAAGGAGGCATCGGATTCCCTTTGTTTTGGTTCTCTCCCGTGGCCGGAATGCTCTGACCTCTCACCTTGGCCCTTTAGCTTCTCTGGGTTCTTCCCCCACAGGGCAGGAGGACTTTCTTGTCACTCCTGCCCTTGTGCGACCCCCAAACCCTCCATTCTCCCTCCATATGTACATGATTGTCTGTATGCTTCCTCCATTAAAATGAATGTTCTCTAAAAACATTATTTTTCTCTATGAATAAGCATGGGTTTTCTCCCCCCTCTTCCTTCTCTTTCTCCATCAGAACCAAGAATAAAATAAAACAGGGACGCATGGTCAAGTGTATGTGTATGTGTATACATTTACACGTATATATGTGTGTGCATATAGAACTATATGTCATTCTTCAGTCTGGATCCATCATCCCTCTCTCAGGAGATTTTAATACACTGTGGATGGAGCCAGTAATCGACCCAGTCATTGGGGAAAGCGATTTGGAACTTTGGCCCCCAAAGTCCTTAAACCATATTGACACGTGACCCAACAATAACCCTCCTTGGCCCGTATCCCAAAGAGCAGATGAGCCCCTACAATCCAAGGGGACTCTTTTGGCCTTTCTTTCCATCCTAACAATATCGGGCCCGTGTTAAGTGTCTAATCAATGGCTGCTGACTGACAATCTGTCTGGACCTCTTTTTCCTTATCTGTGAAATTGGGGAATGAGAACAGATACTTGCTATGGTCCTGTCCAGATCTAAATCTAGAATCTTATCTAGAATCCAACTCCTAATGATGCAAGAAGAGCCAGACCAAGCCAAGAACACCCCCCTGAAATACCGCAGTACTCATTCCCTGCCAAGGATCAGACTCAAGAAACCCTGTGTTCAGTTCAGGCTTCAGACAATGACTGTGGGCAAGTCACAATCTGCCTGCCTCAATTTGCTCATTCATAAAATGGGGCTAATAATGTACCTATGTTGCAGACTTGACATGAGCATCAAATGAAATGAAAGTACTATGTGAATGCTGGTTTTTGTGACGAAGAATCATCACAGTTAACATTCATCCAGTATCCGTGTTTTATGTTCATTATCTCACTGGAGTTTCCCAGCAGCCTTGTGAGATGGGTACCATAAATCTGACTCGCATTTTGGCTGTCCGGGGTCCGAGGCCCAGGATTCTTTTCAGGGGCCGGAAATCCTCCCCGTTGCATTTTTGGCACAGGGAAGGGATGGTCTGAATGGATTTTCAGAGCCGTAAGTTTCAGATGAATAGAAAGCTTTTCTCCCTGACAGAGCAGTGAGCCAACAACCTGTGCAGCCTCCTGCCCCCACACAGAACTCAAGGAGGTTCAAGAAAGGTTTAGCTGACAATTCTTGGAGGCGAGCTGGCCTCCGAACGGAGTTCCGTGCATCCTACACTTCCTGCTTACTCATTGCAGCGGCCTTCGATGCCTTGTGAGAGAGAAGGCACTTTGGAGGGGAGGTGAAGTGCGAGTTGGGTAATTGTCATCCAGATTGTTTCATCAGCGGTGCGTGGGGTGGGGAGGCGAGTACCAGACAGGAGACACTTGGCCAGATGGAGAGATGAGTTTAAAATTGGATCTGTCTCCTCTTTGCAGCATTTCCTCCGAGGCTGCTCTCTTTTCACAGCCTATTTCATGGGGCACTCGCTGGGGAACGCCGGGCTCGGGTGGGGCAGAAGGCCGGGGAGAGTGGGGAGCACAGGCTGGAGGGGTGGGAGGCGGAGAGTCACAGAACTCCAGGACACAGTGTCACAGGCAGAGAGAAAACAGAGTATGGCTATGGAGGAAGAGAAGTAGAACACTAGAAACAATGAGAAGGGGGAGAAAAAAAAAACTATTTATACAACATCCATCTGCCAAGCATTCTGGGTGCCTCAATGAAAAGGCAAGACTCAAATTCAGCTGAGCAAATGGCAAGATGGGTGACTTCATTCCCTTTGTCCTTCCACTACACTAAGCGGAGGCGCGGGGACACAGAGCAAGGCCGTCAGTCGCAAAGTCCCGAGTTCAGACACTAGCCATACGTGTGATCTTGGGCAAGGCACTGAACATGTCTGCCTCAGTTTCTTTATCTGAAAAAATTGGGGATAAAATAAGGGCATCCGCCTCTCAGGGTTGTTGTGGGGATCAGACAAGAGGATCCATGTAGAGTGTTTATGACAGTGTTTGGTACACGATGAGTGTTACATAAATGTTAGCTCTTATTATTTTTAATAGAACCTATTTAGGATCTCGGGCTCCAGAGGTGGAGAGATTTATTCTTTCTATTTCATTTTACAGATGAAGAAACTGAAGCTTAAAGAGGGAGACAACCTCAATCTCCCCTGAGTAGCAAGTGAAAGGGCTGGGATCGGAACGAGGCCCTCAAGGATTTTTGCACTAAGGCTTTTACGTAGTCTGGTAAGGGGGGAGGTAAAAAGGGGTTCTAAAATGGGCAGAAAATGTGTGTCCAGTTAATAACATATTATGCCTAAAGTTTGCCCAGTATTCTTTATTCATTATCCTATTTATGTCTCCCAATACTCCTGTGAAGATGGACAATATATGTGCAATGTGCAATGGCCATTCTATAGGTGAAGAAATTGAGCCTCAGAGTTAATAAATGTCCATAGTTATTTAGCAAGTATCTGCCATAAGTCTAATCTGAACTCAGATTTTCCTAATATTATCCAGTGATGTCTCTACCATGTCACTCGTCTGCCTCTGATGGTCTTCTCAGGTCTTGAGAACTCATCCCCGAGTTCTTATGTAGTGTAGTATTCTCATCCAAAAGGATTTCTAATAATAGAAGAACATAGGGATGGGGCGGATTGGGGGAGACATCCTATCCTCTCTGGTTCTTTCTGCAAGTGCCTGGCAGGGCCCAATACAAGAGTTTAGCTTTGGAGGCAGCCAGAAGCTTCAGACCTAGGGAGAATAGGAGGAGGAGGGTGAACTTAGCCAAGATGTCTTGCCCATTGAAGCACAACTAGGAAGATAGCAGAGATCTTGTAGTCTTCGGGACATGAGATGTTCACCCATATTTCTTTCTCTTCCATGCATCCCTCATGTTCCATTTCTGCATTTATTGATTTTCTTTCTTAGTGGTATATATAACTGTGGAAGAATGCACCTTGAGTTTATTGGAGGAAGTTTATTTGAGGATTTTATGATTCTATTCCCATAAATCCTTCACTTTTCACTAATTGTGTCCTCTGGCTGACTATTGAAAAATAGACATAGGAATGGGGGCTCATGAGCTATAATTTTAGTACTATGGACTCACAGGATAACTTAAACCTGCCGTACTCATCCCCTAGCAGGGGTCCTCAAACTACGGCCCGCGGGCCAGATGCGGCAGCTCAGGACGTTTATCCCCCTCACCCAGGGCTATGAAGTTTCTTTATTTAAAGGCCCACAAAACAAAGTTTTTGTTTTTACTATAGTCGGTCCTCCAATAGTCTGAGGGATGGTGAACTGGCCCCCTATTTAAAAATTTTGAGGACCCCTGCAAGAGAAATGGCCAGCAATTTGGAGACTAACCCAAAGTAAGTCTTCACTCTAATATTTGAACCTAAGCCATCCTGATTTCACATCCAGTGCTCTATTCTCTTGCCTACACTGCCTTCAAGGAGAGATGATGTGTTTCCTGAGTGGGGGGTGGGGGAAATAGTTTCTTCTCGTTGCTCTGACACATTAAATTTTCTTAGTTTAAGTCGCTGGAAGTTTGTAGCAAATGTTCTCCTTTTAAACATTTTTCCTCTAACTTAGTTGCCCATTTTACATTCACAAATCATGATGAAGATACAGAACACCAGGAAATCCTCCCACTGACACCTCCAGACTTCCTTTGCTCTCTCTTCCTTTCTCATCCTCCTCCCAGTGGGGACATTCCATCAAAAGCAACAGCAGAGTTTCTTTCCCCATGACCCAATGAGACTCTATCTCCCAGAAAACAACCCTTTTCGGGAGGCTCACAGGGCAAGGGCCACGGAGATTATTCTATTTGGGGATTCTAGTATTTGTCATGGTTTTGAATTCAGGGAGGAAGAAGGAGGAGCTCTTAGCAAAATCACTGGATATTTTTAAAGGAAAAAAAAAATTTTAAAAATGACAGAACTGAAAGGAAATTTCTGTGTCTAGAAAATTAACAATAAAGTGAACTCTATGGGCTGAAGGGAGGAGATCTTTATGGATCATTTCTGTAAGACAATTAGGGAAGGTATATTAGGAGCTCAACAGCATGGGCACATCCCCATTTCTGTAGTGACTTTCGGGACTTCAGTTTTCTCTTCTGTAAAATGAAGAATCGGGACTCATGAGCTAGTGTTTGTTCTAGTTCTGGGTCTATAAACATAGTACAGTAGGCAGTGCTGGCCAATGGGGTCCAGTCCTCAGAGCACACACTCACGTCAACCTTTATTGTCAATTCAAGCGAGGCCCCACTTGATGGGTCTGCTTCTGGAAGGTCATTATGATGTAAAAATGGAGAGATCCTGTCTCCAGTTCATTATTGGATGTTCTGTGACCGTTTCAAGCCTTGCAATGGTAGTCAAGAAAAGTGTTTACTTGGCTCCTGAACTGTAGGAGAGAGTACAAACAAAAGGCTCCAGGGAGAAACTTGATCTGTTTCCTGATGACCATCAAGGGAAGAAAGGCCAAGAAGCCTCAGACCCAATTATCTTAACTTGTACAGGCGCATGGCTATGAGCACATGACTCTCTCTGCTTTGACCTCTTGTGTTTGCCCTTCCAGCCCTTAGATAAATCGGTATCAAAATCAGTATTCAAAAAGAACAAACCAGATTAAACTTTAGACATTTCAAAAAGTCAGAAGAACCATTGGTAGCCCAAGAACATGCCCTGGGAAGGAGACAGCCTTCTGCTTGACCTAGCCTTGCCATGGGTCAGCTTAGCATCCAGACAACACTGGGTCCTTTATCCTGTAAACAAAAAAATCTACTTCTTCCTCTTCCCTGCCACATGCAGAGAGCTAGTTGGAAAGATGTTTGCATTAATCACTTTATTTGAGTTCACTCTCCAGGTACATGGTTCTGGAGGACATTTTTGTAATTTGATTCTTATAATTTTTCATTAAATATCCCCTTGCAAAAGCCAACTGAAGTAGGAAAAATCAAATGCTTAAGTTGATAGTGGCGTAATAATTCCTAATATTAATGGCATTAGGGAATATAAACTGACATTGGATAACAATAGATATTGGAGGAGATTGCATCCTGGAGGAGGATTCAAGCCTATAGCATTAGAAAATTTAACTGCCCATCAAGGGTAGCCCAAGATTTCTAAAAAGATGTGCCATGTGATTGTTAATGAGGAAACCAAATTAACACTCTTTGCAGACAATATGATGGTATACTTAGAGAACCCTAGAGAATCAACAACAACAACAACAACAAAAGTATTAGAAACAATCCACAATTTTAGCAAAGTTGCAGGATACAAAATAAATCCACATAAATCATCAGCATTTTTATATATTACCAACAAAGTCCAGCAGCAAGAGATACAAAGTGAAATTTCATTTAAAATAACTGTCGATATTATAAAATATTTGGGAATTTATCTGCCAAGAGAAAGTCAGGGACTATATATGTAAGGAACTTATACAGAGACACACACACACAAGAACTATATATATATATATATATATGTGTGTGTGTGTGTGTGTGTGTATACATATATATGTATATATGTGTGTGTGTGTACATATATATATATGTGTATATATATATATATATATATATATATATATATACACACACATAAAATCAGATCTAAGCAATTGAAAATATACCAAGTGCTCTTGGATAGGTCAAGGGAGTACAATAAAAATGACAATACTACCTAAACTAATCTATTTATTTAGTGCTGTACCAATTTAGTTCCCTTGTAACAACAAAAAGATGTACCATGTGTTTATACACACATAAAATACACACACACACACGCATATGTGTGTATATATATCCAGATGCCTGCATGTATAGAGACATAAATAAATATATTTTATAGAATACACACATATATATATATATGTATATATATATACACACACACACACACACACACACACATACACACACACGCATATATATATATATCTTTTTCCTCTTTTTTTTTTCCTGAGGTAATTAGGGTTAAGTGACTTGCCCAGGACCACACAGCTAGGAAGTGTTACATGTCTGAGGTCAGATTTGAACTCAGGTCTTCCTGACTTTCAGGGCTGATGATCTATCCACTGCACCTTTCCTCTAGCTATCCTAGCTGCCCTTGCTCTTATTTTTCATCATCATTTTGATGTAGTATTTCAATGAAGTCATTCTTACAAAGATGAAATATTAGCTGGATACCTTCTTAAGATAAAGATAATGATGATAATTAATAATAATATCTCACATTTCTATAATGGTTTCAGGGACGTAAAGATAATGATAATAATTTATAAAGATAAGGATAATATTAGCTCACATTTGTATAAAGTTTCAGGTTTACAAAACATTAGCCATATGGTAGCAGTGCCAAGGGAGAAAAAGGAAAGCATATGAAAGAAATAATCAAGACAGAAATGCCAGGACTTGACAATTAATCAAATTTGGGTGGTGAGAGAAGGAGGAGTTGGACACCTAAGTTGTGAAACTGGGTGATGGAAGAATGAACAAACAAAAAAGAACCCATTCATCATGGTGACAAGTATGTTCAGGATATCAAATTATAAAAGAAAGACTCCAAAACACCTAGGAGCAAAGCCTCAGAAACAAAGAAACAGACAAACAAACTTCACAGACTGGGGACAAATTAAACTAGAATTCCTAGAAGAGATGAAGCAAGAGTTTAAAAAAAAAGAGCTAAAATGTTTTTAATCATCAAAATGGGAGTTCTTCAGGAAATAAATGGAAAAGAAATCAGAAGACTATGGAAGAAAGAATTAGAAAGGCAACAAACAGCATGATGCAAAAGATACAAAACTTTGCCCTAACCACAATCTTTTAAAAATTGGAATGGATAAAGTAGAAGCCAATGACTCTATGGAACAACAACAAAAAAATTAAAACAGCCCAAAGGTTAAAGAAAAGAAAATGTAAGAAATGTCATGTAAAACAAAAACTGACCTGGAAAACAAAGAAGAAAAAAAATAAGTAGCATTGAATAAAATAATACCTCATCTCTATCATATTGCTTAATATGATAGAAAAAGAAAATGCCAAATGTTGAAGAGAATGTGGGAAAACTGGGACACTATTGTGCTGTTGGTGGAGTTGTGAACTGATTCTACAATTCTGCACTCTTCCCCAAAGGTAATAAAACTGTATACTCTGATTCTGAAATATCACTACTAGATCTATATCCCATAGAGATGAAAAAAAAAAGAAATTATATTTACACAAACATTAATAGCAACTCTGATGGCAAAGAATTAGAAAATAAGGGAATGGCCATCCATCGGGGAATGGCTGAATAAGTTGTGGTATATGATTGTGATATATGTGATGTTTTCAGACAAACTTGGGAAGATTCATATGAGCTAATACAAACAGAATTAGGAGGACATCATTCACAGTTGCAACAAAATTGTATGATGGAACAGATGACTTAGTTATTCTCAACAAAACAATGAACCAAGCCACTTCTGAAGAACTTATGATGAAAACTACTATCCATCTGCAGAGAAAGAAGGGATAGATTCTGAATTCAGATTAATGCATACAAAAAAATCAAAGCAATAACAACAAAACCTTTGTTATTATTTCTTTTTTGCCTGTATTTTCTTTTGAAACATGGCTAACATGAATAAAGAATCTTTGGACTATTTGAATGTCCTCTTGACATCTAGGTAATATTTATTAAATGTCTGCTGTGTACCAGGTATCAATTCAAATTCTATAGAGATGAAGAATGGTTAGGGGGAAAAAGTTCCTTCTATTGAAGCTACATAGAGGATAAATAGAAAATAAAAAAGGAAAATCCCTGGGATGAAGAGGAATTGAGAATTAGAGTAAATTGGAAATACTATTGTGTTGAAATAAGGAAGGGAATCATTTCAGAGAAACCTGGGGAAATTTACATGAACTAATATAAAGTAAAATAAAAGAAATGCCATGATAATAGCATCACAAATAATTTTTAAAGCACTAGGAATTCTGTTTAGTGATATAACAAGCCATGATTCCAGAAGACTCAAGATTAATCATGTAACCCACTTCCTGATAAAGAGTGAAAAATGAGACACACATTTTTGGACAGGTCCAATGTGGAAATTTGTTTTGTTTGAGTCTACATATTTGGAACTGGGGTTTTATTTTTCTTTTGTTTTCAATTGGGAATGGATGATTGGGGTGGGTAGGAGCAAAGGTTAATTTTTGCTGATTAAAGAATAAAGTATATATAATCAGCAACATATATATGTATATATAAAATATCTTATCTTTTTTTTCTTTAATAGGATAGGAGGAAAATTAGATTAAAACAGTCACAAAAACCTAAAGTAAATATATCAAGGATAATCAAGGATAAAAAAGGATGAGGACTGAAAAAAAAGGTCATTCAATCTGTTCATTTAGAGCTCACTAGTAACTTTGGAGAGAGCATTTCAGTTGATGATGATATTGGAAACCACTATCAAGAATGAAGAAGAGAGTAAGAAGAACAAAGTGGATTTGCTTATTCTAATGACTTTCTGGTTTAGTCATGAAGTACATCTAAGATTCCAGATGGAGTTCTGGGATCTAAAAAGTTTTCATCTCACTCATCTTATGTCCTATCTTGGATGTGCTGGAGCTAGAGTTTGAAGCTTAAGCTCCTGAATTTGTGTCTGCCTCCATGAAGAGCTCCAATCTCTGACTTCTAAGCATGGGATTTCTCCAGTGTTCTTCAGCTTAATAGTGATTTTCAACAGAATGGGTAGGGGCAGAGAGAGAGTCATGTGAGGGACTAGAAAGATGGGAAGTTATTAAGAAAGGGCAAAGTGATTTCACTGGCCTCATAAATCTCAGGCAAAGAGATGATGATCAGGGCAGAAGTAACCTCCCTCCACTTCTCAGTGTTTATCCTGTTTGCTAAGAGTTTCTGGGATCAACGAACCAGATCATTCATTTCCCGCCACCCTTTGGCCTCTCAAGGGTCACTTAATTACTCAGCCCATGTGCTGTATCTTGAATGTCCTTTTCATCTGTTGACTGAGGCATTTATCATTCACTCTCTACCCAGATGTCACCCCACCATTGTTTTCTCTAATTGCTTTCTCCTCTTCTTATCAAGGGCAGATTCCATAAATCTTTTTTCCCTTGGCTTATAAAAATAAATTAATTAATAACAATTTAAAAGGAAATTCCCACCCTCCATTTTTTTTACCCAGTTGTGATTCTTCTCACAAAATAAAAAAAAAAGAATATTTTACATTTCCTCCCCATTTTGCAGTTCTCTCTACCCTTCTCACCTCATTTCTCCACCAAATAACCTCAACAGACACTTGAGTCATCTGTTACCTGAGAAGATGATAATTTAATGTTAATTTTCCCCTACAAAGGTAGAGGAACTATTAAGAAGTGGTTGTCAGAGAATTCTATTCCGGATCCAATTCTTACCAAGAAAGAGGAAGTGGATGGTAGCATGGGAATGATGGGAACCACAAGGGGAAATGACCAGTATCTTTTAGAATTGGTATGACCTCCGCCATTTGACTTCAGTTTCCTTATCTGTAAAATAAGGAGATTGGGTTTAATAACCTCTAAGGCTTCTTCTAGCTCCATAGTTATGTTGCTATGGATATGATAATACGATTTGAAAATAATAATGATTTGTTGTTGGGATTATAGCTAAAGTCTGTTTAGCTTAGTAGGAGGAGGCTCTTCTGGCAACGTGTGTGAGATTTCAGGGGTCAATTCCATACCTTGATTGATAGTACTCTGGGATGTTAATATAGTTCCATCAACCCATCCACCTTCCAGTAGAATGTAAGCTCTTTGCTTTTTATTTTGCACTTACTGCATCATAATTCCTTGTACATATATTGGTGCTTATAAATGCTACTGGTTTTTAATTGAATTACTTCTTTTGAACTTCATAACAATCCTGTGAGGAAGTTCCTATAGATATGATTATGATTATTCCCATTTTGTAAATGGGGTGAGACAGATTCACTGGTTTGCCCATGATCACACAGTTTATGTTGGATATGGGATCTGAACCCAGTTGTTTTAATTCCAATCAGGCTTTTAACTCATTAATGCTTCTGTAATTACAAATAAAAATAATGGTGCTCGATACTTTGTTGAATGAATGAAGATATTTTCCAGAATGAATACATAAATGAATTAGTTGACAATTGAGAGTGAAGTAATGTTCTTACAAGTTTGGGACTGAGTGTGGTTCAAGCTAATTCCTTGAAGTTAATATGAAATTTTGGAATGGAAGGACTCCAGTTCTTTTTTGTTAATAAGAGGAGATAGTCTTAGTCTAATAGACGATGTACTTTGAAGACACCTTGTGTTGGTTCAGCTGAGTAAGCTTCCTACACCTGAATTGCCTATCATTTTCTATCAGCCAAGCATCAAGAAAAAGCCTGGAGCTTCACCTGATTGCTTTGCCCTCAGGTGATCATAAGGTGATAACGTTAATTGGATCCTTCAGTCCCCGAGCCAGCCAAATTTCCGGGATGGTCTCAGTATCTTTTGAGGAAGAACTAGCCTAATCCACACGATACCTGTTAGGTTTTGTAATAAACCTCCCACCACCTAATTGACTTTAGGGTGATTAGGTCAACCTTAACTTTTAGGATACACTGAAGATAAAAGTAAAAACGAACAAACAAGAAGAATCACAGCAAAACCAAAACAAAACTGAGAATGTAATAGACGGCAAGAGGAGGTGTTAGATATGGGAAACCCCAACCCAGAAATTCCAGCTCCCCACCCAACACCCATTTTTTTCTCTTTTTTTATTTTATTTTTTATTTTATTATCATTATTTTTCTCCATATCCATTTCTTGCCAGAAAACAATGCACCTCTTTGGTCAGCCAAGCCCTCCCAGGATAGGAGTTGGACAATGATCCCTTGGGTGTTAGCCTAGTGAAATGTGGAGGCTCCAATCACTACTACATGATAATAAGAGGGGAAGGTTGCTTTTCCCCATTATTAGCAACCAGTAAGTAGCCCAGGTTTCATTTAAACACTGAACCTCAATTAGCTTTTGCAAAGGTGTATTTATCTTGAAGATAATAGCACTAATATAAGTATAACTGTTCACCCCCTAACACTTTGGGTGCACGCCAGTGGTATGTCTGTAAATATTTAATCATTGGCTCTCTGGGTGGGGGGTAGAATGGTATACACTAGACACTTTAAAGTTTAATCTGCATATTAATATTTTCTCCACCATTTAGGACTAGACAATCAACAAAATAACACAGCAAGTTCTGATGGGTAACAGTTTTCCAGTTTCTCTGATGTAAATTATTAATTAAAAATCTAATAATCAGCTCTAGAAGTACTTCCAAAACACCTAGGTGTATTCCTTTCTCTCTACTTCTTCAGGGCAAATGGGCTCTCTTTTAGCATAGTTTCTGTATTTTTGTTCTTCAAAAATTCGCATTCAGTTGTAGCACATTTGTCAGCTGCTCTACAACTGCTAGGCTGGGTCCTGTAGGTTACCATAAGCATTGATGTTAAATTGGCTGCAAGATTCTGGGAGGCCAGAAACTCATTCTGACCTTTCACAACTCACAAAGACAAGGTTTCAGTGGACTATAGGGTTAATATGAGTTAAGTGTGAGATGGCAGCCACCTTAGAGCCCCAAAGACAAGGAGGTAAGAGCATCTGTCTTTTCTGTCCTGCTCAGTCAACAACAGGAATACCGATTGGTCAGTGGAGAGGACTCAATCAGAATGATCAAGGGCATCTAGGATTGGGGGAAAACCTGGGCACAGTGGGCAGAAGTGGTAAATGGGGAAATAGAGGTCAAATGTCAGAAAAGAACCATAACATAAACTTTTTAGCAAATAGAACTATCCCCAAGTGCAATGGGCTACCTGGTTAGGGCGGTGGTAGTTCTAGCTCCTGAAGAGACTCTGGTGACCACTTTTTTTTTTGACTAAGCTATAGAGAAAATTCATTTCCAATTATAGTATACACCCCCCATCTTGTCTCTACCGGTGCTGCTAATCCTACTCTGTCTCATCTAAAATCTCAATTGGAGATGAACCTCACTTAAACTTTGCATCCCTAGTAAAGTTCTGCATGTAGCACCTCTTGGGAAACTGTTTTATTGTTGAGTTTAAGTAAACTTGGGATGTACGAATAACCAGTGAGCCTCTATGGATTCAGCTTTTAGGGCGGCAGACTGGTCGGAGCTGGGATGGAATGGGAGTCATTGCTTAGGAGTGGGGAAGAGGTTGGGGAGGACTTTCGACTCAGCAGAAAGCTGAAATGAAATTTAGACCAGCTCTGCCCCTACTTGCTTTTCTAATAATATCACTTGCTATTTCTCTGTGCTATTGAGTCATTTCAGTCATGTCCGACTCTTCATGACCTCATTTGGGGTTTTCTTGAGAAGACTTAGGAGCGGTTTGTAATTTCCTTCTCCAGCTCATTTTACAAATGAGAAACTGAAGCAAACAGGGTGGAGTGACTTTCCCAGACTCACAGCTGCTAAGTGTCTGGATTTGAACTCAGGAAAAGGAGTTTTTCTGATTCCAGACCCAAAGCTTGGAACCCACCTAGCTGCCCTATTATTTCCCTAGGTGACCCTCTCTTCTGAAAAGACAATTTTTTTTTCCACTTCTACCCACTGGACCCAGATTCTCTCCCAATCCTCCTTGCTCTTGGACATTCTGGTTGCCTCCTTTCCACTGACCAATCAATATTCCTGTTGTGGACCTAGCAGGACAGAAAAGATAGATCTCTTACCTCCTTATCCTTGGGGCTTTATAGTTCACTGTGGCTGCCATATCACACTTGTCTCATCCCGGAATCTGCCAGACAGATTCCTGCTTTGAATTCCCCCCCCCTTTTTTTTTCCTAGTGAAAGCCTCCAAAACTCTCTGTTTCAATCATTTTAGTTTTTTTTTTTTTTTTTGTTGTTGTTGTTGTTGTTGTTTTTGTTTTGAGAAGGATCCTTCTTAATTGAAGTGCCCAAAAGGAACACTATTTGGAGATGTTGTCTGACAGGAAGGGAACAGGGAAAAGAGTAACTTTTGTAAAAATGGAGATAGAATATTTGAAGGACTCTCTGTTTCAATCATTTTAGTTTTTGTTGTTGTTGTTGTTGTTGTTGTTGTTGTTGTTGTTGTTGTTGTTGTTGTTGTTTTGAGAAGGATCCTTCTTAAATGAAATGCCTGAAAGAAACACTATTTGGAGATGTTGTCTGACAGGAAGGGAACAGGGAAAGGAGTAAATTTTGTAAAAACGGAGATAGAATATTTGAGGAACCCAAATTTTGAGCTATATTACAGATAGAATGTAAGAGCTGCAAGGGATCTTTGGGATCACCTGGACTGTGAGAAGCAATCTGCCCTGCGTCATCCCAACATCGGGAAGAAGAGCTGAAATTTCAGCTTCCTGTGTTTGGCCTCCCAGACTTTGGCTCTTTCCATTACACAAAAGAAGCCCAGAAGCCTTTCAAAAAACTTTTCTGCTTACTTTCCTTCTTATGAAGTTTTTAATTTCATACTTTTAAACTAATCTTCCCCAAGAACTGGTGATAACTTCCCACTGGGGAGATCAGTGACCTCCTAGCATCAAAGCAGAGAAGGGCTTTGTAGATCAAAGGCCCTAAGCGGCAGTCCTACTGCCTGGAGACCCCCAGGGGCTGGGGACTTAAAGGGCTCCTATTCCCAATTAAGTGGGTGGGACCCAGCCCCACCTCAGCTCCAGCTGATGCCTCTGGGTGGGCTGAGGTAGCTGCCAGCCCCCAAATTCTAGTATCTTATGGGGAAGCTCAGGATAAAGATCCTGGAGGGAGAATTATTGTGGCCTGTCCTTTTTCTACAGAAGGTTGCATATTGTGTGTGTGTGTGTGTGTGTGTGTGTGTGTGTGTGTGTGTGTGTGTGTATTGGGGAGATTCCAAACCAGTTAAGACAAAAAATTGTTCCTTTCAGCCTCAGTAGCCTGGAAAATATTAGAAATTAGAGAAGACTTTTGCAAACTGACTCTTTAAGGGGAAAAGCTTAGGATCCTCAGGTCACCTTCTATGCACAGAGCATGAGTGGCTGAGATTGGCCTTGACAGATCTGGCTTTTACAAGGGCTCTAGAATTAAAAATCAATCAACAAGTTTTTATTAAGTACCTATTAGATCCCCGACTCAGTGCGAGGGACTGGGATACAACCACAAGAATAACTTGATCTCTAAGATTGGAAAGTCTGGGGCTCAGACCCCTGCAGGCTTGCAACAAACCAAATTGGGAAACTTTTGTTTCAATATTTTCTTTTCATTGTTGAACTTAATTTTTTTTTTTATTTTTTCTCTATTCCTCTGGGCAAAGAACTTTTTTGAGTAAGAGAGAGAATGAAAAATAAAAGTTAGAAAAAAAGGAAGGGAATAAGATAAGGAAGAAAAGAAAAAAAAGAAAGAAAAAGAAGATGAAAGAAGGAGAGAGGAATCAATCATCAGATATTTATTAAACACCTACTACGTGACAGTCTTAGAGGGAAGCAATAGTGTTAGAAAGAAAGAAAATGAAACAAAGGAAAGGTGGGAAGGACAAAGTCAAAAAGGGAAATTACTTTTTGAACAAACCCAGTGAATTCTGGGGAGGGCATCCTGGAGGAGGTAACTTTTAAATTGAGCTTTCAAGGACAGAAAGGAATTTATCAGACAAAGAAGGGGAGAAAGGGTCTTGTAGGAAGAGGAACAAAGTGAAATTGTACAAGGCAGGGGTTTTATGGGGTCTCCAGGACCCCCCTTCTGGATCGTATCGGTAGTTACTTACAATGTACAGTCATTTATCTAGATTCCAAATCCCTTGCTTCATCACACATCCTCTGGTTGTGTGAATATAAAACAAGTGTATGGAACTGTTCCTTTCCCACAAGAGAAGAAATATTTTCCCAAAATGAGTCACAAGATTGAGGGGGCCATTTTCTAGGGACGAATGGAATAAGACTCCCTCTCTCCAGAGATGTCGTCCCTGAAGTGTCATGAGGCCCAGGATGGGAGAAGCATCTTCCTGTGCTTTTAAAGGCTGTTGGACTTCTCTCCCAACAAACAATGTTCTTCCTGACAGACCCTGAATTAAAAGGCATTGTTATGGTGAGGTAAAGCTGAGGTATACAGTCTTGGGACTTATCAGGAGAGCTAGCTAAGCAAAATACGTGTCCTAATTTAAAAGGAGCTAGAGGGTCAGATTTCAGTCCGATTATTTAGAGTATTTATTCTTTGCCTTTATGGCCTCTTCAGCCAATCTCTGAATTTACTCTCACTGATGGGGTCTTCCACTGCCTTGGGGTGGAACAGTGTGAGATCCCGGGAGGTTCCCAATTTCTCGGGGAAGGGATGTAATTAGAAGTAGTGCTACTCTTTGGGCGAGTGGAAAAACATCACGATTCTTTCTCTAATTTTTCTCCTCTTCCCTCTCTGCAAGGAGAATAGCCTCGTGCCCAGGTAGATTGTGCTTGTTTGGGGCCAGATATTGAAAATAACCCATAACCATCATCCTCTTTATAAAAATAACAATAAATATTTTGAGGGTGGGATGGAGGAAGTCGCCCAGACCTTTGCTTTCATCAGGATAGTGCGGGGAGCTCACCCTCCTTCCCATAGATCTGTGATCCAGTTTAATTCAATTTCATGTATATTAATTGCCTTCTCTGTGCAAAACAGTCTGCCAGGTGCTGCTGCTCCAAGTTCAAAAGGGAACAGTCTGTCTGTCCTCAAGCAATTTAATCCTACTGCGTTTGTTTGTAATTTGCAGCCTTAGACAGTAGCCGGAGATATTACGGGACTAAGTGAATTTCTTCTCATGGTTATTGTCTTATGGAAGATTTTAACTGGAAAGACAGAATGAAGAAAGGGAGCCCTTCTCATGTTCATTTGGAGCAAGAACCAAAATTTGACTTTTCATGCGGAATTGCTAACATAAAGTTGAAGCTTTGTGGTCAGTTCAAGCCTCTTGTCCGTAATAACCGCCTGGAGACCTGCTCTCTTTTTGGGGTGCACAAGGACAATCTGATTTAAAGGGGACTGTTCTAACTGGCTCATTGGCGCCTCCCTTACCATCTAGCCAATGACAAGGAAGCTAGTCCTCCATTTTTATAGGCCATCAGCCCTTTCCTAGGGTATCTACATGCAAGTCCCACGCTGGAAATGTGAGTTTATCCTCAGGTAATGAAAGTTCTTTTGACTTCCCTATTGTATTTCTCACTGTCCTCGTTTACCAAGGGATGGAACGCTGGTCACCCACTGGCCACCAGCACACAGATAGTAGAGAGAAGCTGTCCTTGAACCCTGGCCTTTCCAACCCCAAGGCTATCGTTCTTCGACCACATCCCATTACCCGATATCTGTGCCTTCTCTGTTCAGGATCATTATTAATCAATTATAAGACCATGAAGAGTTAAGGGGAGCAGAGAAAGACCCATGTGAATACATGCAGAATAATTAAAACCAAGAACACAGGACATATATACATTTAAATAGAAAGAACAATGAAACAAAATGGAAAATTGACTAACCTTGGACCCAAGGAACAGATTAGAAAATGGATCTTTTTGTTTCTTTCCTGAGGAGAGACATTGCCATTGCTTCCGATTGAGTTCATATTTACCTTCATTTTGTTGAGCCCCATTTAAAATTTTTTTATCTCCATTAAAAAATCCTCAATAACAAAACAAATAATAATAATGATCATAGAAACTTTCTTAGAAGAACTGGTTCTCTGGACAAGGGAGGGAAAAGAATATATTTGTAAGTAAATTTGGTGCAAAAGTTAAAGGCATCATTAAGAGAATATTATCTAAGAATGTTTTTATTTTGATTTTTTGGCTATGAAACTGTTTTCAGTTTGTCAAAGATGTTTTGATTGATTTGTATTTTTATTAGTTTTGATCATTTGCATGTTTCCGATAGCCGGTTTAGTACTGATGGAGTGATTCCTCATTAAATACTGACTTCTCTAGAATTAACTTGTTTAATTAGTTTGGAACCTCTTTGAGCCACAGGGATTGTCCTTTCCTCTTATAAGTATTCCTAGTGTTTTAGCCCAGTGTCTGAAACATAGTAGGGTCTTAATTAATGTTTATTTAATTGTCTTATATAGGCTCAGTTTTGTGGGCATATTATGATCAAAGCTTAAAAACATACCCAGGGTTTTGGTTGCCCCAGCAGATTTGGGGGTGTCATCAGTGTAAAAGCTAGTGGTAGCTGAGAGTTATCCTTCCAGGACAGTGCCCAACAAGGATGAGGAAAACAGTCCAGTCAGACTGGATCATGAAGGATGGGATTGGAGGAAATATGAAACTAGGTGGATAGATCAGACGGAATGAATTTATGGAAGACCAAAACCTCATCCATGAATTTAGAACTTATTACTCAAGAGAGCACTGGTGGTACTGGGTCTGGAATCAGGAAGACTCATCTTCCCGAGTTCAAATCCTGGCCTCAGATATTTACTAGCTGTATGACCCTGGACAAGCCATTTTTACTCTGTTTGCCTCAGTTTCCTCATCTATAAAATGAACTGGAGAAGGAAAGGGCAAGTCACTATAGTATCTCTACTGAGAAAACCCCCAGTGGGGAATCCACATGACTGAAATGCCTAAGATAACAACACTAAAGAGAAATTTAAACAAATTAAATAGGTGAGACTTCCTCTTATCCCAATGATTGAACTCCGCCTGAGACTCATGACCTGGAGTAGCCTTATGCTCTGGAAGACTTTGATTGCCCAGATCAAACTCTGTTAAATCTGTCCTGCTAAGTTGGAAGGCTTTGAATTCGCTCTCTGGGTGATGGACTGTGTGTCTATCATTGAATGACCACATCGATTAACTATAAAGACATTTAACACCAGAGAGTCAATTGCCAAATTCTGGGGGTCCCAACACCTGATGGAGCCCCCGTAGGGGCTGTGACCTTCCCTGTTGGAGGGACCATCTGTGCCCATGAAATCATGGATTGCTTAAGTATTGGAATAGCTGAGAAATGCCTTTTGACCTGCAACTTCTATTCCTCAGAATTAGCTCTTTTAGGGCTAGAAGGCATCTCTAGGTATTCTAGAACAGCTTCCTGCTTTCTTCCAGTAAAGCCTCTGTGCCTAGTTTTAGTGATCAGTGATCAAACAAGGGAAGTTTGTGGGAACAAACTAGAATGGGATGATTTGTGTGTCTGGAGGCAGCGAGTTCAGGTTTAATGCCATGTACTCTGGGGGAAGTTGTTTAGAGGACCTCATTCCCTATATCTGGGAAAAAAAAAAAACCCAACAACTACGTGGGCAGGGGAGGATTAAGAGGTCTGATTATCTGGTTTTTAGGCTCATTCAATTTCCAAAATGATATTTTTTCTGAATCTTGGATGATAGATACAATTTTTTCTTTACAAGAAATTTCCGTTTTCTTACCAGGGAAACTGTGCCATGGAGTAAAATTGGACATTCTTAAGAATCACAAGACCTTGCCAGACAAAAAGGGAGTGTGTTGAAAACAAGCTCCTTCTTTGGAGCCAGTGAGCCCTGAGCTTGCCTCTGCGCCAGCTCCGTATCCCCAGGGCACTTTCCACCTTCACAGGGTCCCCTTCATGGGTTTGTCTGGGGCTCCTATTCAGGAGCCATCTCCTTCCATCTGACTTGCCTCGTGAGGCAGCTGATCACTCTCCTTCAGCTGTAGGGTTCAGCTTTGGCAGATGTCTTGGGCTGGAAATAGCCCTTTTAATCTCTGAATGAACTGGAGTGCGGACAGAGAGCAGTTATGACTTTGGGTCATGAGAGGTTAATTGAAGAAGAGGCAGATTTCAAGATCTATCTTGCTGTGTTCACACACACACACACACAAGCTCTGTATACAGAGCCCCCATCATTCACTTTGTTATTAGTCCTTTCAAGATGACCAGTGATATCTTTGTGATTTCTTGTGATTAAGTGAGAGAAAGCCACACTAACTCATTAACCTCACTCTCTCTTCCAGGGTCCTTGAAGCTCAGTGGCAGGACAAAAATTGGGATGAGGGGAAATGACCCAGAAGGCAGCGGATGACCTTGGCGTCTCCCATGTCTGACCAAGCTCCCAGAGCTCCACCGACGTGGCTCTAGCCAGTTCCGTGGTCATTGGAACAAACTGTCCTTATCTACCCATTTCACTAGGGGAAGTCTTCAGCTTCTTGGAGTAGATAGACTATCTCATGATGGGCTTGAAACCATTGGTTACTCTCCATCTGGTCTAGCCCCCTGCAGAGACACTATTACTGGAGTGTGGATGCTGGACATGCTATAGCCTCTCAGAGCCACAGAGTTGGTGAGAGTTGGGTGGCAGGGGCCAGGCCCTCATTTCGGTAGTGCTAGTTTTCTCTGAACACCCCATATACACCTCTCTTTTGGGCCGGTCAGCTGTCCCCCTATCCACCGTGCTTTCCCTCTTCATCTCCATCTGTAGTTGGAACCACAGCTTAGAGGCCATTTCCTCCCAGAAGTCTTCCCTGATTCCAGAGAAACTGGGATGCTCCTTTCTCCTGAAATTAGGTTCTGTCTACTCATCCGGGTGCCTATTATGACCTGCCAGGGAAATACGTGCTTCTGGAGAGCCTAGAAACAGTTATGAATTAATAAATGAATAAATGAAAAACACATTTATTAAGTGTTTTACGGTGCTAAATACTGTGTTAAGTGCTGGGGAGAAAAAGAGAAGAGAGCAGATGGCCCCTGCTCTCTAGGAGCTCACACTAATTGAGGGAAACAATACATTAAAAAGAACACTATGCAAGTTAGATGTCAGGTTTAGAGGGTCTGGGAGCACAACTGTGGGGATGATGCAAGGTTCGTTTATTTATTTGTCCATTCATTCATTTCTTTGTCTATTTGTTTGTTAAGGATAGTGACATTTTTATGATTTATTTTAGTGTTCTTATAAGGTTCACTGATTGAACATGTAAGAAGTGCTAAATAAAGGATTGTTGAATTGAATTGAATTGACTTTTCTTGAAAATTAGGTTCTATTTACAATGGATTTATTTTGTAGGTAACCCCCCCCCTCCTCCTCCTCCTTCTTCTTCTTCTTCTTCTTCTTCTTCTTCTTCTTCTTCTTCTTCTTCTTCTTCTTCTTCTTCTTCTTCTTCTTCTTCTTCTTCTTCTTCTTCTTCTTCTTCTTCTTCTTCTTCTTCTTTCTTCTTCTTCTTCGTGTTGTGTAGTATCCCATTTGGAGCGAGAGCTCCTCAAAGACAGAGGGATTATTTTTTACCTTTATTTCTATTTCCAGAAATTAGCACAGTGCTAAGCACATAAAAGGTGCTCTTTTCATCATTTCTGAATGACATTTAATATATAATTCATTCATATGTTGCAGAAAGTATTTTGGAGAAGTATTGACTAATAATGCCTTATGTGGCTCTAGGGCTCCTCCACTCCTTCCACCCCCATTAGCCTTCTCTATTCCCCCCACTCCCAGCACCATCTTCCTCCATTCTTCCCACCCCCAGAACCCTCTTCTCCATTCCCTCCATCCCTAGCACCCTCCTCCATTGCCCCCACCCGCAGCACTTTCCTCTTCCATTCCCCCCACCTGTAATACCCTCTGCCAGCCCAGTCCCAATTTGAGCACCTTCTATAGAGCCTTCCTTGTCCATAGAAGGCTGCACTGGCTAAATAATCAGCTGATTAGCTGGGCGTGCCTTTTAGACATAGACCAGGTTGTCTGTTAGAAGTCTTAAAAAGGGATGTTTTATGTGTAAACACAGCCCAGTCAGGAGCAATTGAAGGAAGGAAAGGAGTCTTGTTCCAGCCTGCCCTCCCCCTGCAGTATCACCCTTTTCTCCAACCCCACTCTGGTTATTTCCAGTCTACAGAGAGCCTGACAACCCTCCCTGACAACCCTCCCTGACCTGCTTGGGTTCTGGGAGGGACAAGAAGGGCAGATTTCTCTATGTCTGAGACCCTGACAAAGCTTGTTCTTTCTACTGGGTGAGGGAGGTGCTGTGAACATCCACATTTTCCTCATACAAGTATTTTGAGGCTCAGGGAGGGAATGGCAAGGGCTGGGAGGCACATAGAGGCAAGATTTCAAGGTGGCAGGTCTCTGCCTTCTTCTCTGGTACACTCTCTGCCTCCATCTTGCTTTATTTCTATCTCCATCTCTCTGCCTCTATTCACCTATTTCTCCTCCTTCCTCTACTCCCATCAGACTTTATTCATTCCTCCTGGATCACATTGGTTACTAGTGGATGGCAATAAATCCTTCTTCCCAGGAAATGAGTGTCTTTTAACAGAGGTCTTCAATTCCTCCATAGAAACAAATGACTAATGTGAAAGCAGTAAGGTCTAGTGCAAAAGCATTGGATTGAAACCCAGAAGTTCCCTGAGTTCAAATCCCACCTCAGATCTTGCTGTGTGATCCCAGTAGGAGATATGACCTACTTGGAGCCTCACTTTTCCTATATGACAAATATGGACAATAATAGTCACAGTACCCATCATTGTTCTGTGTTCCTTTGGTTCCCCCCTCTCTCCTCTGACATTTTCTACTCCAAGAATCTCTCAGTTCTTATGTTCAATGCTCCAAGATCCCTATTGACTACTGAGTGAAACAAGCAGAAGCAGGAAAACATTTTACATAACAACACGTTTATATGATGATTATCTATGATAGACTAAATTCTTCTCAGAAATTCACTGATCCAAGGCAATCCCAACAACTTTGGATGGAAAATGCATATTCAGAGAGAGAACTATGGACTCTGAATCTGGATTAACATATTCTATCTCCACCCTTTTTTTATCTTATGTCTTTTTTTCTTTTATGGTTTTTCCTTTTGTTCTGATTTTTCTCTTACATATGGAAATATATTTTTTAAAAAAGAGTGCACTTATATTACCTCAAAATAAAAGAAATAACAAAAAGAGAAAAAAAATGAACTTTGTTGTCACTAATATTCTATGCCATAATGAACTTTTTTTTTTTTTTTAAGAACTAAGATTTTATGCTCTAAGACTCTTCCCAGCTTGGACATTCTATGTTGCAATGGGCCCTTAAGCGCAAATTGAACAAGGTTCAATATTCTATGGTCTCTCCTAGCTCTACTAATTTTTATTTTAAGATCCCTTCATAGACTTTGGGAGAGTTTTCCTGCCTGAGAGCTCCCTACAATGATGAGATTCTATCTTGAGAGCTATTTCAAGCTTCAAAAGAGATTTTGGAGGTGACACGTTTTTAAAATCTTCTGGTGCCATATAAGAGTGAGTGAGGAAGCAGAAAGTTCATACCATTAATCCCCATGGCGGAAGGGGGCAATGTTTGGGGGTACACACAGATGGCAGCCTATCTGACCCATGATGACTGCCAGCTCTGTGTACATGAATACAGTCAAACATGGACATTCTTTAAAGTGATCCCAGGAGACAGCTGTATCCTTCCTGACCTTCAGACATGGGAATTGCATCTAAGCTGAACTAGTGACTTTCTGGCTTCTAGATCTTGCTGGTGTTGGTCCCTTATCCTCATATGTTCTTCCCTCAAATCTACCTCTCATGATCTCGCCTCTTTTTGAAGGCCAACTTCTCATGTCACCTCTACCATGCTGGCTTTCCTGTCCTCCTTACCCCCCACTTTTCACTTTGCCACAAGTGAGGTCTATGAAGTCTTGAAACATTTTTATTTTATCTTCCTTAAGAGACTTGGATGTGGAATCAGAGGTCCTGGGTTCAAATACCAATTCTTCTTCAGATCTGTATGACTGTCAATCAATTTCCTTCCTTTTTAGGGGCCTCAGTATCTTTATCTGCAAATGGATCAGGAGATAGACTTGATCACTAGGTTCTGAATCCTAATCATTTTTAAAAATTCCTTCTTACAACATATGAGACTTAACAGAATGAGATGATACTAGGATTGAGATCTTGTAAGAAGTGACTTTAAAATCAGTTTGTACAATTTTAATTTATTTGCTTGCTTACTCATCTCTCTATCTGGCCATCAATCAATCCGTCTACCAACGCATTTGTCAATCAATCAGTCTATCAATCAATCTGTATCTATCAATCAGTCTGTCTGCCTAACAATCAATCTTCTGTATCAATGTATCTATCTTCCTATTTATTTATCAATCTATCAATCAACCTGTTTATATCTATCTACCCATTTATCTGTCAGTCTATCAGTCTATCTATCAATCATCTTTCTCTCTATCAATCAATCTATGTCTATATCTATTTATCTGTCTGTCTATCCATCCATCCATTATTGTCAATAGACAATAATCTGATTAATATTGTCAATAGACAATAATCTGATTACCCCTGTATCATCTCTTCATTTTTCTATTCTAGATTGTCATTCTTGACTGAAAACCTTTTAAGGACAGGGAATAAATACATCATTTTATAGCTCCATTCCCCCAATAGCGAGCACTGAGGCAGAAACATAGAAAGTGCCAGGAACGTACCAGGATTGAATGAATTCCTTGAAAAGATGCTATATTACAAATCAGAAACAACTTACTAATCCTTTTCACATTGTACTGGTCTTGACACATTCTATCATAAAGTATTTCAATAGCTCCACAGTTTATGATGGAACTCCTTATTAGGATAATTAGATCATAGATCTAAAGCTGAATGAGACTTTTGGAGTTATTTCCTTTACCTCATTTTGTGATGAGGGAGGAAAAGAAATAAACATTTATAAAGCATCTACTGTGTGCCAAGCATTGGACTAAATTCTTTACAAATATTATCTCATTTGATAATGAGAAAACCAAAGCTCAGGCTTGACTTACCTCTAAGATCTAAACTCTCTGATCTTATAGCACATCGCAGAGGACAGTATGGTCACAGATTTTTTTGCCAGTGTAGTCATGGAGATGGAAATTGGAACACTGTACAACATCAGGAATAGTAAAGAGAGCAGTTTAGTTTACTCAGGCTCACATGAGAAATAAATGACAGGAGATGGGATATCCCAGAGAGGAAAGAATAAATCTGCTTGTGTCAGACTCTCCAAATAAAGGAAAATTCACTTATTTTGTATTTAAGGTTCTTCCAGTCTCTACATTTTAGGGTTCTACTTGATCTATTGTTCTCTGTCCTAGGTTCTGATTTCTGACATTTGATGTACCCTGCCTCCAGGATATAATACACTCTAAAATTTCCATCAGCTTAGACATTCTAGTTTATAAAGATTTTCTTAATTTTTACATTTTCTATACTGCATTGTAAAGTCCCTTTAAATGCTAATTTTCTATAATTCCAGTTTTCTATTAGTGTTAACATTCTATGTTCTCTCTTCTTCTTTCAGTTCAGATATTTTATGTTCAAAAGTGCTTTCTAAATTTACATCCATTTGACCAATCAATCAATATTTTAAGTGCCATTTTGTGCTAGGTTCTGTGTTAGGTTCTAAGGTTACAAAGATAACAATGAAATAGTTTTTGCCTTCAAGTAACTTACAGTCTAGCTGGGGAATAACATGCACACATTCAAGAACAGCAAAAATGCAAAGATTAAAGCAAGAGGAGGAAAGGTTTAATCTCTATCCTCAAGGATCATAGACTTTTGGTTGGAAGAGCTAGTAAAGAGTGAGTAAAATGAGTAAAAGATAGTAAACTATAAAATTAGTAAAATATAGTAAAAGTAAAGTAAAAGAAAAAGATGCAAAGAGTTTCCTTGAGTTATTCCAAGTCGCATGGCTAGCAGGTGTTTCATGGCGGCATTGGAACCTAGAACCCTGTCTGTTTTTTCAAGGCTTTACCATTCCATTTGAGATGGAGATTATATTTGTTGGAAACTTTAGATATCACGCTCTTGGGGAACTTTATATCAATTATTTACCCTACTAAATGGGATTTTATTCATTTCAAATAGTTTGTGTATCTCAAGTGCCCGGATTGCTTAATGCAGCAAAATTGGGATTGGTCAATCAGAAGTTTTTGCACATGGAAGAGTGACATTCAGGAAAACACTGTATCATTGGAAGTGGGTTCAGGAAACATGGGTACCCCTAGAGTACAGAGAATAATCCAAGTCACAGAATTTTAGAGCTCTCAGGAGAGGTAGAATTTAAGAGATCTGAGTTGGAAGTTGGATATCTAGTCCAAATCCATTATTCTATAGATGAGGAACCCAAAGGTCATAGAAGATCAGTGTCTCTCCCAATATTATAGGCAGGAAGCTGAAAGTACACTGGAACCCAAAGCATTTGAGGACAAATCTATGGTGTTTTTATCATCTTACCCAGTCATCCTTTCAGTTAGAGTTAGAAATAGGTCTAGATTTTGGGTTAAAATAAAATCAAGGTAAACAATCATAGTCCAATAGCTGGAAGGAACTTTTGAGCCTAACTAGCTCCTACTTTTCACAGATACCTATTGAATAGATGAAAAAAAGGCTGAAAGAAGTCATTTAATAAGTCCATAGTTAAAAATAACAGAGATACAAATTAAATTCAGATCTTAGCACTTTATCTGGTCTTCCACACAAGGCAGTGAATGGAGGTAATGAGTTGATCTCACAAGTAAATGCAGTGCCCATTTATGGAGGGTCAACCATCCTCTCACACCTACCAGCTGCTTCCTTGAGCCATTCTCAGATGCCAGTGGTCTGTATATGTCCAATGAATTCTCAAGACATGTCGTTTACTTAAGACTACACCTAATTATTACCATACTAATATTTTATATTTATATATCAACATGTTATTTATTAAAAGTGTCATTATCCCCATTTTACTGATGAGAAATCTGAGATCTGTTGAGAGTTATTTATTCAGTGATTTTAAGTAACTTGGCCAAGCCAATCCACCAGTAAATGTCAGATACATGATTTCAAGCCAAATCTCTCCTGATTCCAGTCCAGTTTAAGTTTCATCCCCAATACTATCCCTAATCATTGCAAAATACAATCTTACTCAATGACTATTGAATATTACATCTACTCATTGTTGCTGCGATAAGACAACCAACAAAGGTATATTGCAACATAATTAGCTTACTCTGCTTACTAAGGCAGGAAGTGAATGAATACTTAACAGTAGTGGTTGGGGGAAAAAAAAATTCTGAGTCACAATCAGAAATTTCATGTTTCTCAGGCATTCTGCTTAACTGAGTTTTTAATAGGTCAGCCATGTGTTAACCACTAGACAGGAGGAGATACAATTTTCTGTTTAATTTAACATTTTACAAAACATCTCTTTTGCAATAATGCCACATTTCCCTAGGTTTAGTTGTGAGAAACACAAGAAGTGGAGGTGACTAACCCTCATTTTTAGATCACTAGCAAGTGTGCTTGGTAGTGGAAGAATCCTAAAGGTACTTTCTCAGGTAGTCAGATCACCTCCGTCTTGAAAGAGATATTCTCCATCCATTCTTCTCTTTGCCATTCTGATCTAATCAAGCCCCGACTCATAAATTCTAATTTTACAACTTTTTTTCATTCATTCCTTTCTCTTTAAGCACACAACCACTGCCTCTATTCCCCCATAGTGGGTTTATAATCTCTCACTTTGATCATTATATTTTTTAACTAGCCTCCCCTCTTCTGCTCTCTCTTTTTTCTCCAATCCATCCTCCACTAACTGTTGAAATGGGTAAAAATTGTTTGATGTGGAGCAGGTAGATGTCACAGTGAATAGAGCTCTAGCCCTGGAGTCAAGAAGACTTGACTTCAAATCTAGTCTCAGACACTTGATACTTAATAGCTGTGTGACCCTGGACAAGCCCCCGATTGCCTCCAACAAACAGACAAAAAACCTTGAGTGATTCTTTATTTCCTCTGGGATTAAATTCAAATTGTTTTTCTTCTCTTAAAAGAACCTCTACAATTTCTCTCAAATATACTCCTTTTAGACTTATTGCCTACTCCTCTGCTCTAGCCAATCTAGACAGTTTTCCTTTCTCTAATTTTTGCATGTGATTCCCCTTTCATCATCTGTGAAGTGTCCCTCCCATCTCTACATGAGAGAATTCTCTCCTTTTCAAGGTTCAACCTGAGGGTCATCTCCTTCATGAAATCACCAGTGACACCACATCCTCCCTCTTTTCTCTCCAATCTATGCTTTTGTATTTGATCTCTCTGTCTCTGTTTCTTTCCGTTTGTCTCTGTCTCTTTCTCTGTCTCTCTTTTCCCTCCCTCCCTTTCTCCCTCTTTTCTTCTTCTTCTTCTTCTTCTTCTTCTTTCTTCTTCTTCTTCTTCTTCTTCTTCTTCTTCTTCTTCTTCTTCTTCTTCTTCTTCTTTCTTCTTCTTCTTCTTCTTCTTCTTCTTCTTCTTCTTCTTCCTCTCTTCTTCTTCTTCTTCTCCCTCTCTCTCTCTCTCATTTTTAAATGCACCATCTCCCATTCTGCCTTGTATCATAGTGATATGGACTCATGTCTCATTTCCCTTCACGTTGAAGACATGAATTTTGTCTTCTTGATGTGGTCCTAGCACAGAAGCCTGATCGTGACACCCTTCATCTATGTTTGCTAGAGTGTAATATGGTGGAAAGAGTCCTATGTTTGGCAGACAGACAACAAACATGGATTAAGTACTTATTATGTGCCAGGCACTGTGCTAAGCCCTGGGGATACAAATACAAATGAACAATTAGTCTCTGCCTTTAAGAAATTTACATTTTGATGGGATTCTATTATGATTTTTTTTCTCCCTTGGATCTGAGTAAATGTTTTTAGACATTACCGAAGAAAAATCTTGGAGAAGCCCAAAGGAGGTTATTCAGATGAAGAGTTAATGGCTAGACTTAGTTCAGTGGTGGCTCACCCACTCCTGGGTAGAGCTAACTCCTCCAAAGCTCCAGGAACCATTTCTATCTCATGGGATATAGACCTCGAGCTGAGATGGACCACAACAGCTATGTCTAACACACTCATTTTTTTAAAACAGAGATTTCTATTCAATCTTTTGAGTAACATTTGACAAAAAGACAACAGGGAAGGTGGAAAGTAAGCAAGGCAAAGGCAGCTAGTTCTTAGTGACAGGGTTTGTGGACCCAGGTTTCATTTTCTACTCTCTGAATTTTAATTTCCTCTTCTGTCAAAGAAAAAAATGGTCAATTCCGTTTCCAAGTCAGAAAACCACCATCAGAAATTGTGTGACTATGTGTAGGTAAGTTGTTCCACCTATTTGTGCCTCAATTTCATCTTATCCATTAAAGATGAATGATTATATTCTGTGTCTTAGAACTATAGCAAGGAAAGTATTTTGAGAATCCCTGAAGTCTTGAAGAACTGAACAAGGGTAGGGGAGGGGGATTCCCTTACAAATAGTCTCTGTTTCTATCTCTTTCTCTCTGCCTCTTTTGCTCTTTGTCTCTTTCTCTGTCTCTCCCCCATCACTTCCTTGATGTGGAAAATGTCTAGAATGTACTTCTTGAATGAGATGCAAATCGACACATCACTTTAGAGCAAAATAATGATTATTCATTTGTCCAGGAAGCACCAAGAAGGCAGGTGGGGTGGTGGGTTGCTGCTCGTATGAGAGATTGATTAAGCCTTAATGCTATTCATCATAAAAATGAGTGGGTTGTGCCTCCAGCCACCAGCTAGGACAAGTCTCTGAATGTGTCTCTCTCTGGTCATAAATGGACTCTTAGGCTCTCCTTGTACTTCCCTAGGTGGTCTCAGGGGAGAAAGCCCTGAGGTTGTGAGCCTGCTAACAAGTGTAGCTATCTGGGTCCTCCCAAGTGAGCCCTGATCCCGAGAGGAGTCCTGACTAGATAATGCTGTCATTCTGACCGGGTCTGAGGGCCCTTTCAGACCTGACGTTCCATGCCGTCTGCACTAAGATCCTTCCCAGGTCGGAGAGCCTCGCTTCTGATCTCCATCCCAGCTTTGCCATAGTTGAAAAGTCCCATGAGCCATCACATTTATTACTGGTTTGTATTCTATGAAGCTCTTCCATCTTGAGGAGCTTCTTTCCCATAAGATTCTATATTCCAAGTCTGTGATTGCTTGGACATTCTGTGTTTCAGATGTGAAGGCACCTTCTAGCTTTTCTAAGTCACATTATTTAATGAACAATTAAACAATGGACAATTAAATTAATGGACAATTAAGCTGTCCAATTCTGAAATGCTCAGCTCTGTTCAGCTCTGAGACTCAACTCTCTCTGTCTGTCTATCCCTCCCTTCATCTCTCTGCCTCTCCCTCCTTTCTTCTCTTCTCCCCCTTCCTTCCTTCCTTCCTTCCTCTCTTTCTTTCTTTCTTTCTTCCTTCCTTCCTTCCTTTCTTTCTTTCTTTCTTTCTTTCTTTCTTTCTTTCTTTCTTTCTTTCTTTCTTTCTTTCTTTCTTTCTTTCTTTCTTTCTTTCTTCTTTCTTCCTTCCTTCCTTCCTTCCTTCCTTCCTTCCTTCCTTCCTTTCTTTCTTTGTTTCTTTCTTTCTTTTTTCTTTCTTTCTTTCTTTCTTTCTTTTTTCTTTCTTTTGTCTCTCTCTTTCTTTTGTCTCTCTCTCTCTCTCTCTCTCTCTCTCTCTCTTTCTCCCTCTTTCTCCCTCTCTCTCCCTCTCTCTCTGTCTTTCTTTCTTTTTCTCTGTCTTTCTTTCTTTCTCTCTGTCTTTCATCTGTCTCTCTCTCCCTGGGTTCCTGTCCATGCAAGGCAGCTGGTGGAACAGTGAAAAGTCACACATGTGACATAGGATGCATCCTCTGAGGTTCCTCTTGGTTTCCTGAATCCAAAGGAAAAATCCTTAATTGTTCCTCTTGAAATAGCATGTGTGGACTTGTGCGCTGAAAAAACAAAGCAGCCTCAAACTGGGAGTGAACATCCCCAAAGAAAAATTAAAAAAAAAAAAATTCCAAAGAAACAGCATGAGTCAGCTGGGCCTGAGAATACTGAAGGCCCTGGCAGGCTCTTTTCATGAGGAAGAGATGGATTTTCAGAAAATACAGAGGGAGACGGAGCCAGCTGGGAAGCAAAGCGGCTGAGGCTGGAGCAGACCACCACAGACACATTCAAAAAGTGTCCAAGGCGGGATCTTTCCAGCGCAAGCTTTGGGATCTGCTGGCCCGGTTTCCATTGGACAGTTTTTGTTGTTTTGTTTTCTTCCTGTGTAGGCCTCTTTTTGCTGATATGACAACACTTTGTTCCCTGCTCTGAGTCGATTGGGGTCCAAATAATGACCAAGTAAGTCTTGGCTGGGACTTATTCTCAAGAGAGAGGCCATGGGTTCAAATCTCAGCTTTGGTAGTTAGGAGCAGATACATTTCTTCAGGCGCTCCACACAGTAGCTACCTCGAAATTTGTGGTGAGGCTAAAATGAGAGATTGCTGTGTCAAACTTCAAATATGATGATTTGCCACTTTCGTTTCCAAATCATTTTACAGATGAGGTAACTGAGGCAAATAGAGTAAGGTAACTTGCTCAGAGTCATATAGCTAGCAAGTGGCTGAAGTTGTATTTAATCTTTTCAGAAGAAAGCTGTCTTGATATATTGTTTTTATTCCAAGTTGTTTTTCCCTAACATGACTAATGAACTTTTGCTTATCTCAAAGAAACATATTTTAGAAAAGCCAACTGACACAGCAATTACTTCCAATGACATTTATGGTCTTTTTAATTCCTAATCTCCCACTGAGAAGAAGGGAGAGAGGAAGATGTATCTATCAGCTCATCTCTAGATTCGACTGATCAGCACAATTAATCAGAAACTGTCTTTGTGCTTTTATTTTCTTGACTGTTCTCACTCTGTGTTATTCTGGTTCTAGAGCATATAAATCTTCCCATGGTTCTCTTAACTTTGTATTTCCTCCCTCCTTCCTTCCCTCCAATCCTAAAAAGCCAGTGTCCTTTCCACAATGATATTAAACATATCGAGATTTACAAACACATACACAATCCCCCTTCCCCTCTCCCCGCCCCCCACAATTGTGGGAATTAAGATTCCCGTCCAGGCTGATCAGGAGCGGATCAAGGCTTTCAGAGGAGTTAACTACCCTCTCTGGAGTTGGCAAATCTTTCATGTACAACTAGTCAGAGTTGCTTTTTTAGTCCATGGGACGGCAATCAGAACTACCCTTTCTCAAGAACACACTTCCCTTTAGCTATTGTTGCCAATTTTCTTTAGGGGAAACTGGAAGTCCGAAGATTTATAAATGCCCCATTGGGACATTCTCCAAAACAATGGAACCGTCAGGGACAGTAACTGTGCTATTTCAATTTGGCATCCCTACTATGTGTTCCAGTGCCTGCGCACAGTAGGTACTTGATTAATGCCTGCAGAGTTGAATTGGTTGAAATTCGCCCTTTAGAAGCAGACGATGGATTCTAGAAACTCGAAGCTCCCAAACGTCTTTTCCCTTTACGCACAGCGTCCGACATCAAACACGAAGCAGATGTTGAGGCTGATGTGTTTCCTGAAGATATCGACTGATCAAAAAACCACCGAATGCAAGTCCTTTTTCTTTCCTTAGTGTCTACTGATTGAAACTGGCAAGAGTTATAATTTGAGGAAATCTGAATAAAGACTATGTATATATATGCACATAAATTTAAAGGAAATAAATAAATATGTATATAGACATACCCACATATGTCTTTATATATAGTTAACATAGTTATAATGTAACATTTTATGTCTAGTTAAATGTGACTGTACTATACAGTTATATTATATTGTTCTAAATACATATAGTTACATAGTTGTATTTATATGCACATTTTTATGTGGAAATCTCCATAACAAATATCTATTTAAGCTTGTATACTTATTCTCTATAGCATGAAAGAAGGGAGGCATGTGGTCTCACTTCAGAATTTCAACACATGATAATTATGTGTTTCATATTGCTTTTGATGAAGTGTAACAACTTTGAATGGTTTCCATTAACCCTTTCTGTGGTCAGTAGGGAGAGTCAGGGAAGCCGGGGTGATAAGTCTTTTCTAAAGCCTAGGGTGACATCTGTTTTTTATTCTGGGGTAGGAAGCATATTACTGTATACTGATGGTTTCTTTGCATTATTGATTTAAAAATGTATTACCCATAACTCACCAAAGGATCTTCTGTCTTCTCATCTTTGGGGTTAGGAATAAGACCCATATGTATGAAATACTCAGGCTTCCCTTCAAGAGAATAGATATCACACTCATTGAGAGAATGAAAGGAACCATGCTTACCTTTTCCATCAGGACAGTCTCACTGTAGAAATAACAGGAGAATGAGTCACTCGAGGGAAATGATGTTTAGCCATCCTCTGTGAAAGCTGTGTAGGTTCAGTCATTTCCAAATCATTTTATATATGAGGAAACTGAGGCAAATAAAGTAAGGTGACTTGCCCAGAGTCACGGCTAAAGTTGTATTTAATATTTTCAGAATTTCAGAATCAGCTGGATCAGGATTTCAGAATCAGTAAATAGAATGTTGATTCTGGAGTCTGGAAGACATCAGTTTAAATCCAGCCAAAGTTCCTTATTAGTTGTGTCTCCCTGAACAAGTCACTTTATCTCTGTGAACTAGTTTCTTCAGCTGTAAAATTGGGATGATAATAGCACCTACCTAGCAGGGTTTGTTTGTTGTAAGGATCAAATGAATCAAAATTTGTAAAAAACAAAACAAAAATAAAAACAAAGCACTTAAAACAGTTCCTGGCACATAAAAGACAATATATAAAGACTTATTTCCTTCCCTTCTTTTTTCCTAATACACTGAATTGGCAGAATCAGTATCCCCAAATATCTTGATAAGCTAGAATTGAAGTTCATTGAGTCAGATGAAGTTTAATGGGGAGAGATGCAAACGTTTGCATTTGGGTCCAAAAATTCAACCTCACAAGACAAGGCAAGCAAACACGGCTGTATAATTATTTGTCTGAAAAAAAAAATAATCAGGGGCTTTAGTGGACTCTAATCTCAATATGAGTCAGTAGATGAATTGACTGTCCAAAAAAAAAAAAACAAAAAACTAAGGAAACTTGGGACTGCATTAAGGGAAACCTTGCTTCTAGACTTGCTTCTAGACTGGAGGAAATAGGAGTCCTGTTCCAGCAGAGTACAATTGAAGTGTCGGATTCTGTTCTGATCGCTTTAGTTTAGGAAACATATTGATGAGTAGGAGAAAATCCAGAGAACAATAAGCAGAGATGAAGGTGCCAAAGACACCATGGGATTTTAGTCCCCCTTTCCAGTTACAGTCCTGTGCCATATTATATATTTCACGCCAACATCCTATAGGCACCTCAAACTTCAAATATCCCAAAGAGAGGCCATTATTTTTCTCCCTAGAATGTCTTATTGAGTTAAGTCACCTGGTTCTGTCAAGGACAACATCATTCTGCCAGTCTTCCAAAAGTGTCATCTCAGCATTATCCTGGACTTCTCCCTCTCCTTCCCTCCCTTTGTTGCCAAATTGTGACATTTCTAAAATAGATTTTCTTGCATCTCTCTCCTCTCCATTCCTGGGGCCACTACCTTAGGTTTAGCCCTCATCAATTCTTCTCCGGACCAATGAAATAGCATCTCCTTGATCTATATTTACCCATGTAATAATATAATCTCCATGATGTGGTCATCTTGTATCTCTCTCCTCTCCATTCTTAGGGCTACTACCTTAGTTTTGAGTCTCCTTGACTCAAATTTACCCATATCCTAATATAATCTACATGATATTGCTAAAGTGACTCTCCTTGATGACAGATATTGACATTTGTAGTTCCCAATAGCCTTGATTATAAGGTGCAAACCCCTATGTTTGGCCTTTAAAGCTCTCCACCATCTGGATCCACTCAGTATTTCCAACCTCCTTGGTTCTTCCTTTGCTTTTCCAAACGCTACAATCTGGCCCTATCTCTGTTTAACACATGTAACACTCCATCCTCCTTTCTTTGCTTTGACCATCCCCCATGAGAGCCATCCTACCCTCTCTACCCCATTCCATTCCTCCCTTCCAGACTCCGCTCTAAACTGATTTCTGCACAATGTCTTTTCTGATCCCTCTCCCCCATGGCTGATGCCCTCCCCCACTAGCACCTTGTATGTATGCATATGTTTTGTATCTACTTATCAATGGATACTTCTTCTCCCCCTTAACCATATGCTCCTTGAGAATAAATTATTTCACTCTTTGTATTTGTGCTCCAACTAGTTAGCACAGTGTCTGGAACACAGCAAACACTTAATTTCTATTGTTTGGTGCTTCATCTGAAGAAGAGAATATTTTTTGGGGGGGTAGGGAATGATTGCCATTCTGTGGAGGAAGATTTCTGGTGATTTTTTGGGGGGCCCAGAAGGCAGAAGCATAAAAAGTGGTGGAAATGGGGGATTTTTAAAGAGGCAGAAATGGACTTCATGGCAGGAGAAATTTCCTGTTCCAAAGTGAACTGGGCTGTCCAGTGGCAGAGGGAAGGTTTCCCTTTCACTGGAGGCCTTCAGGAGAAGTCCGGGGGGCTTATGGCACAGATGCCTATAGTTAGACCCATGCAGTTCCTACGGCAACTAAATTCTGTAATTCTGGGATGTGTCTCACAGGAGGACATGTCCACTAGGAGTGACTCCATGGTTCTTACTAAGTTCTCTCAGATCAAAGTTCTTCCAGGATTCTTAAACCTAGAGAGTCAATTCTTTATCTTGAAATTGTTGTTTTCCTTCAATAAAGAAAATTAACACATATTTAGTAAGCGCCTACTAAATGCCTGGCATTGCGATGGATGCTTTACAGGCAAGTACTGGGAGAGAATCACTTCTCTCCCGCTGCTTATGATCCCTCAATTCAGTCTAAGATTACATTAGCTTTCTTGAATGTCAAAGTATATTATTTGACTAATATTAGGTACACTAGGATTTCCAGATCTTTTCCAGTCCAACAGGGTTGGACTAATGTTCCTATTTAGTGATTCAATTCAATCTACCTCAACATGCCTGTCTTGAGCATATATTATGCACCTGGCCCTGCTGGGTCCTGGGGATAAAAAGCCCAAATACAATCATTCCTGACCTCAGGAAACGTCCATTCTATTGGTGGGAGACAATATGAACATATAAGCAAAGAGAAAGTATTCCAAAAGGCAGGTGGAACTAATAAATGAGACAGTTGTAAAGGGTTCATGTGGGAGATACTTGTACTGAGCTACAGAAGAAATTAAGGATTACATGAAACAGTGGTAAGAATGGAAAGCATTGTAGCCATGGGAGAACATCAATGAAGAGTCAAGGAAATAGTTGCAGGAATTAGCCAATAGATCAATCAGAAATGACCATTTTTTGAAGCACCTACTATATGCCAGAGGCTATGCTAAGAACTGGTGATACAGATACAAAAATGAAGGACAGTTTCTCCCCTCAAGAAACTTATATTCTAAAGGGGGACATATAAAAAAAGGCAGAGAAATTGGGGAGAAGGCCACCAGGTGCATGGTAGACAAGTCAGGAAATCCCCAAAGTAATATAGCCTGGGACACCAGGAGCTGTCCAAACTAAGCTCTCCTTAAATGGAGTTTTAGGAGTTCATGACCCCACCCTCCATTCAGAGGTAGTGAGGAGGTGGGTGAATCTTATTGGATGATGAGATTTGCCCAATAATGACCTTTGTGGGGTCAGGGGTGAATTCAGAGAAGTTCAAAATAGTGCAGCCAGGTGACAAATGAAGAGATGTTCATGGAGAGAGAAAAAACAGCTGGCAAGCCCACTTGGATGAAGAGTGTATGAAGGACTAGAATGAGAAATGATTACGGTCCAGGTAGGAACAAGCTTATAGAAGACCTTAAATCCCAAACAAGGCATTTTGCTTTTTTATCCCCAGGGCAATTAGGAGTCATCAATTTTTTTTTTGCCCCCACTTTTTAGACTTCTGTTCCATTTCAATTTCATCTTGTTTAAATTTGGTCCAAGTCAACAAGGGTCCTCAAACTGCGGCTTGCGGGCCAGATGCAGCAGCTGAGGATGATTATCCCCCTCCCCCAGGGCTATGAAGTTTCTTTATTTAAAGGCCCATAAAACAAAGTTCTTGTTCTTACTATAGTCCGGTCCTCCAACAGTCTGAGGGACAGTGAACTGGCCTCTATTTAAAAAGTTTGAGGCACTAGCCTATTAAAGTCTTTTTCAATCCAAACTCTGACATTCAATATGTCAGCTTTATATCAACCAGATACTGTTTAATAGAACATAGAGGGAGAACTTGAAAATTTGCTGTTTGGCAATTTTTTTTAAAGTATAGATGTTCCAGTGTCTTCTAGGAAGCTTGGTACGAACCTACATTGTGACATATTGCAGTCCAGAATGTTACGATGATCGTAGGTGGCTTTAAGAGAATTCACACCTAGGAATCTACAAAGAAAAGATGAAGACAATTGTAATTCAAGAAAATTATCTAAGGCCTATCCTGAATGTGGGGACATTTTCTGTGTCACAGGAAAGCTGTTTCTTTCCCCCTCCAGATAACTTCCTTTTGGTGAAATGTTCACAAAATTAGAATGAGCAATCAGGCAAAAATGCATAATACCTTTCTTTAATGAAATACCAACCCTTGGGCTCTGGCTTTAGAGGAATATTATTTTAGGAAGTATGAATTTTTTATTGAATTAAATGTTTTATTAGGACCAAACACAACTCTTTCTAGCCCATTTCATCCTTTCTACCACATTCAAAACAGTTACATTCATGAGTGAATGTAAGGGGAAGCACAAAAACTGGCTCTGCAATATTTTTTGTATCCATTCCTTCTTCTTTCCTTCTGCTTTTACTACTCGAATGAGTCAATAAAGATAATAATATCTAAGATTTGGATAACACTTTCTCAATTCATTGCCAGTCTTTATGACTCTTTTTGTGACTTTGGTGACTGGAAGAGAGAGGGAGGTTGATGACTTTGAGCAGCTCGTCTGTATTTAAATCCAATTTATGAGCAAGTCAAGACATCATCACATGATGTCATTGGTCCATTAAAAAAACAAACAAAAACCAATAACAATAGGGCACTTACTGTGTGCCATGCTCTGTACAATCATTATCTCAATGGATTCTTACAACAATAATACGAGGTAGGTGCTATTATCTCCCCATTTGAAAACTAGGCAAATAGGGTAAAGTGACTTGCTCAAGATCACATAGCTGGAAAATGTCTGAGGTTGCATTTGAACTCAGGAAGAGATCAGGAAGTCTTCCTAGCACTCTCTCCATTATGCCACCTGACTAACTTCTGCCTGTAGTTTCCTAATGTGTTCATTCTTTATGACTAATCTTGACTGTATTATTGTTGTTCCGATGTGAATGACTCTTTGTGACTCCATTTAGAGTCTCTTTGACAAAGATATTACTTTGCATTTCCTTCTCCAGCACATTTTATAGTTCAGGAAACTGAGGCAAACAGGATGAAATGACATGCCCAGGATCAGCCAGATAGCAAATGACTGAGGATAAATTTGGAACGTGAATCTTCTTTACTCAGGAATCAGAACTTTATCCACTAAGTTGCCCCTTAATTAAGTATTAATGCCCCAGTATGAAGCCTTTTACTCTTGCTCAGAAACTGTCAGTGGTTCTCTATTGATATCGCCCAAAGTCTAGGTTCTTTATTTCCCCACTCAATGCCTGCCACACTCTGGCACCAGCTTATTTTTTTCAGCCTGATTTGATTGTTCATCTTTCTCCTCACTGGCTTATCTGGATTTTCCTTGATACCCCATAGAAAGCTGTCTGCTTTGTGTCTTTGCTTATGCTACTCCCTGAAATGACTAAGATGTTTTTTTTTTTTTTAATTTACCAACTGTCTTTCAAATCCAGTAGAATATAATACCCCAAAAGTTAGGGATTATTTTATTTTATTCTTTTTTCATATTTCCAGCATAAAAATAATATCTTAACTGATATTTACGTAGCTCTCTTATGCAGTTTGCAAATCACTTGTAATATCCATTTTCTCACTTGATTTCCCTAAATCTCTTGAAGTATATTATTATTATCATGTCATTTCATAAATGAGGAAATTGGGGCATGTGTTTGTCAAGTTACATGTCAAAGTCAGCCAGTAAGGTAGAACTGGAGGTAATATTTGAAGCCAGTTCTTTACAACCCCACTGCTCTGCCCACCATGCAGCATTACCTCTAGATTTAATTTCATTGTCTTGAAATCATAGCCATACTTTAAGGAACAATTATGCAACAATGACTAATAGACTCCCAGAGAGATTTGGGAAGACCCGGCTTCATATCCCCCCTCAGATACTAACTAGCTTTGTGACCCTGTGCAAGTCTATTAGGATCCTGTAATTCATCTGTAAAATGGGGACAGCAAAATGGAAGAGAGTGTTCCTGCTTGACAGAGTTGTTGTAACCATCAAATGGAATGATATATTTAAAGTATATTGGAAACATTAATAATTAGGTATATAGATATAAATAGTTATATAGATATCTGTACACATTATGTATATGTGTGTAGAGATATACAAATAATATACAGATATAGATATGTACACATACATATGTATACCAGCAATTGTGGTAACAGTAATAAGAATTTTATGTGGGCAGCTGATGATAGGGTTTCTAACATTTGAAATTGGCTAGAAGGTGGGGCTCAGAGGAAGTCACTCATAGTTCTAAGTCACTTGGAAAGAGGTCTTTGGGGAAATGTCCAGGGATTTGTGTTGTAAGGGATTTGGATGAAGGCATAAATACGATGCTTTTGAAGTTTGAAAAAAAAATATTGTGTTTAGAGAAGCAGATAACTTATTGGATGTCAGACTCTCTACCTAACCAGATCTTGATAGGTTAGTGATCACCACTTAGAAAAATTCCTGGAACGTGATAGGTGCTTCATAAGTGCTTGTTGGTAAAATAGAAAGACCCATTGTACAAAATCATTGTGTACTTGTGTTATTTTTGTAATAACATAAAACTGGAAACTAAAGAAGTAGCCATTAATTGGGGGATGACTAAAAAATTATGGTACAAGAATTCAATGGAATAATTTTTTATGATAATTCTGGGTAAAACGAAGATCACACCATTAATAAGTGTCTGAGGCCAGATATGAACTCAGGTCCTTCTGATTCCAAGGCTGGTGCTACCTTACCACATTATATCTGCCATGTAAAGGAACAATATGTTCCAAAAGAATTGATGAAGGTGATAGTTTCGGAGAAGTCTGAAAACTTTATAAGAATTGAGACAAAATGAACAGATCTAAGAAATTACTTTATAGCATAGCAACAACTTTGTAAAAATGAACAACTTTGATAGACTTAATAACTTTGATGAACACAAATGGCTCTAGATTATTTTAAACCATGATTCTAAAAGCTTGAGGATGATGTATGTTTTCCATCTCCTGAAAGAAAATTGATGTGCTCAAAATAGAGAATGAGACATACCCTTGAGGTCATGTGAGAATTTGTTTTGCTCGACTCTCAATGTAGGTTAAATGAAATTTGTTTTCTTTCAAATTGAGCAAGTGGGAGGGAGAGAAGATGAAAGGTTTTTAATTGAAAAAGTGGGAAGAAAAAATGTTTGTTGATTATTGATGATGAGTTTAATTTTAAAAAGGAAATTTTAATAGACACGAATGCAAAGTTCCACATTTGGATTGAAAATCTACTTTATAAATAAAGAATATGAATGTATTTGGCCAGATGATGGTTTATGTATAAAAGACAAGAGACTTTATATGAGTCAATGCTACATGATGGCAACATCAAGGGAGTTTTAAGGTTTAAAACAAGGAGTCGTCTACCATCTCTATTAGGTACTGCCATAGGCAGGTCAGATCTCAATTATTGTGTTCCATTTCCTTTTAGAAAAGTTATTGATGAGCTATTTTGTAGTCAGAAGAACATGACTAGAATGATGTGAGAGTATTGGAGAACATGTAACACATGGATTGGCTGAAGGATCTGGGGATGTTTAAACCAAGAAAAACAAAAGATAGAATAGGGCTATCTTCCTGTATCTGAAGCATTCCATGCTAAAGATTAGCTTTGTTTTGCTTAGCTTCAGAGACCAAACTCAAGAGAAAAAGGGAAAGTGGCTTCTCAAGAGGCTGATTTGGCTTTAAAATGAGATATTTATCAGTGAAATTTGCTGCAAAAATTTCCCTAAGTTTCCTGCTTTCCTTCTAATTTTGGATGCACTTATTTTGTTTGTGTAAAAGATTTCTAATTTAATACAATCAGAAGTTTTCACTTAATCTTCTATGATAATCTTTATATTTCTCTTTTTCTTAGAATAAAGAAGGGGGTGGAGAGAGGCAGATAATTTGCAACTGAAAATAATTTCTTCTGAAGGTAGAATTTTACTTGAGACTTGAAGAAAACCAGGGAAACCAGGAAATGGAAATGAGGAAAGAGAATTGTAGGCATCGGGACGGTCAGTGAAAATATAGAATTGGGAATCTTTTCTTAATGCATTCTTTTATGATGAAAATTTTCTTAATATCAAACCATCAAACCAACCTTGAATCTAGGTATAAATTCAAATTGGTCAAAGCATATATTTTTCATGATTTGTTGTTAGAGCCTCTCTGCTAATGTCTTATTTAATTTTTACATAAATATTAATTAAGGATATTGTTCTATAAACCCTAATTTGTGTTAAGAAAATATTTGGTTTTATGGAAGGGATTTGCTTAGTCTCCTTTTGCAATCTTTCCCACTTTACTTGCATTATTGGACTTTTAGTTGTTCTTTGAATGTTTAAGGAGATTGTCATGTATATATATTTGATTCTTTCCCTCTTCCTTTTCACCCCCACATCCATATTATACCCTGTCCCTTTTACACACACACACACACACACTCACATATACACTTCCACACATCCACATCTACCTCTCTTCTTGCCCTGCCCCCCATCCCTTTGGGAGCTCATTTATGTCTGTTAATGTTTTTTTACTTATTAAGATTCTCTGTTTCCTGTTCTGTTAATCTGGACACTTTATACTTTATTTTGTAAATGTACATTCATTACCAATTTAATTGGTATATAATTAAATGAATATTTTCTGAAAATTTCTTTTCTCCATACATTTTTTTTAGTTTACTCTTTTCAGTTTCATACCAATATTTGGTTTTTAAAATCAAAGTAGGTAATGATTTATCTGTTTTTTTTTCCCTCTACACACACGTACACACACAAAAGAGCTCCTAATGTCCCCCTTTTTTTTATTTTGCTTTCAATTTTGCTGTTATCACCTCTTTGATTGTCTATGATCTTAAACATTAACATTTTTTTTGAATTTTCCCTTTTCCAGAGTTAAGATGATTTTTTTCTACATACAGAAGTATCAATATTGTCTTTATCACTTGAGTTGAACATATGGTTTTAATAATTACTCATCTTGGATTCAAGCTCACCTTGCTTCCTATCCATGGGACTTCTGTCCAGATACTTACCCTCTCTAGGGAAAGGGAGGAAAGGGAAATGGAGGAATAAGCAATGGAAGGAAAATCACTGAACAGCACAGCTAGGAGGGACTTTAGAGATGATGGAGCCCATACCCTCCCTTTCATTTTCACATGAATGGATGAAACTGAGATCTTGAGCAGTTAACTCAGTAACAGATCAAGATTCAAAGCTGTCTCTTTTGCTTCCAAATGCAGAATCTTAAAAAAAATGGGAGAGGAACAAGAAGCAGGGGAAAGAGGAGGGCAGAGTAGAGAGAGGATTGTGTAAGGATGCGTTCCAACTCCCAAGGGAAACAAAAGCCCTGACCTAACATGGTTTTGATATTTTCAGTTCTCCATTTAGAATTTTTCCCTTTTAAGCCAGAAATTCATACTTCAGTGAACAGGCCTCTGAAAGCAACCTAAGGATGCTGCAACACTTTCTTTCTCATGGGAAAGGCCCTCCATGGATGGGGTAGGGTAACTGGATCCTTCTTTAGCTTGGCCCTCAAACATGGCTCAGGACTTAGTCAGGGAGCCCACTGGGGTCTATCTCTGTGCAGAGGGCACCTCTTCTCCTCCCCCCTCAGATCCTAGAGCTGTCCATTCTGTTCCAATGTTCAGTATTGCCCTTTTATTAAATGTCAACATACCAGGTTCAGCTGAGTCAATCTTGAATCAGCTGGGGCTGGCTCTGCAGTTTGGCAAAAAAGGCTATGGGAGCCAGGGCTTCTATTTCAGTAGATTCTACAGTTTCTCTGTATCTCTTTCTCTCTCTATAGAATCACTTAAAGAACCAACATTTCCATTATATTTCTCAAAAACGCGTCACTATATGCTTTCCCCTGCCAATTACTTCTTTGGCTATTGACTGAGGCTCAGTTCTTATCAGCTCACACCTACACAGCTGCCATGACCCTCTAGCTGGTCACTTTTATTCCTATTTATCCATTCTAACTTATCCTTTCCAATTTTGCCACCAGTTGCCAGATTCTTTCTCCCGAAATTTCATTTGAACATGTTTTATGTTACCAAGTTTTCTAGGATTTCTGGGATTTTATTTCACTCCATGAGTCTGATTTCCATTTTTCTGTTGCTTAGCAAGATTAGGGGTTGCCTTAGATTATAGAAATCTGAATAGAACAGAAATATTGTAGACAATCTGTGAAGATTTCTTTGGGCACTTTGTGGATGGTGGTGAGTTGAACAGCAAAGTAATTAGATGAATTTGCTGCTGTCCCCAAAGGTGGGGGGTTGTCAAGTAAATGGCCCATTTCTTTGGTCCGGGCCCTGTAAGGTATAATATGTTTATCTGACTTGAATGAAGTTATATGTGATATTCATGTGTTATATGTGTTATATATGTTACATGTGTTATAACTTGAATAAATTATATGTGATATACATATGAAATGAGAAAGCGAGATAAACCTTGGAGGAATAAAGAAGGTATCAAACAATATAATAAAGGTTCCAAAAGGTCAGCAAATCAGGAAAAATGGGATAAATCTAACAAAGCAACATTTTGTGTTTAATAGGGATTAGTACAAAATCTTATCCTTAAGATGAAAAATTCATATTTATATATCTTATTAATATAATATATATTATATATAATTACATATTATGTATAACCCACCTACTAAGTAAAAGATGTGGGAAGCATAATAAGAGAGCAGTTTTTTTGAAAGGGGTAAGAGTAGGGGTGATGGACTATTAGGTCATTATGAGCACAATACATCCCAGAAGCTGGAGGCTGAATTAAGTGTCCAAATGGCCAGAAGAAAAAGGGGGGGTCTCACTCTGTGCTGCCCTGGTCAGCCTACATCTGCACATTGTATTCCTTCTGGGGCCATGTTTTATGATAGAATATTGAGATTTTGGACAATTTGATTTAATCTGATTTCCCAAGAATCTACATGTCCAGCATGGCTAGCTTTTGGGGATATGAAGATAACAAACACAAAATAACCCGACATTTCAGAGATAATGTGTGATTTGGGAGAAACAGCTAAATATTGCTATTTTTAAAAATACAAAATAAAAATTCAGGGCATGCTGAAAGAGGAATAGCGAAAATGGGAAGAGGATTCCGAACTATGCCATGTTCAGATTAGTGAGAAGGACTTGTGCTGGCAGGCCTGGATGCTCCAATGGGTACCTGGGTCTCCAAACATTTACAGGAGAACTCTCCCTCAGCTGTCTCATTACCCCCAGAATGCAATCTGTCCAGGATAGATGTCAGCCTCGATTTCCGTAAGCCTGCTCTTCTCTTTGGCGACAGCAGCAAATTCATCTAGTTACTTTGTTGTCCAACTCACAACCATCCACAAAGTGCCCAAAGAAATCTTCACAGATTGTCTAATACTTCTCTTCAGATTTACATAATCTAAAGCACTTTCCAGCAGCCTCTCCTATTTGCAGCCTTCTCTGAAGTCTTGTTCTGCACAATCGGTCACTGGGTCCTGCTGAGAGCATCCCCAGCTCTCTCCCCCAATTCTAGTTCCTTGCCAACTGCTCCCACCCTAGACCCTAGCTGCCACCCACCCATCAGGACTGGGCACATTTCCTTTCCCTGCTGTCTACTCCCATCAGTCACAGAATCACAGATTTCAGAGACTGGTGACCACAGAGGGCACTGACTGTGTGTGTGTGTGTGTGTGTGTGTGTGTGTGTGTGTGTGTGTTAGAGAGAGAGAGAGACAGACAGACAGACAGACAGACACAGAGAAAATGAGAGAGAGACAGAGCCAGAGAAGAGAGAGAGAGGAACAGGGAGAGACACACACAGAGAGAATGAGAGAGAGAAGAGAGAGAGAGAGAGAGAGAGAGAGAGAGAGAGAGAGAGAGAGAGACAGAGAGAGACAGAGAGAGAAACAGAGAGAGAGAGAGAGAATGAGACAGAGTGAGAGAAGAGAGAGAGAGGAACAGAGAGGGACCCACACACACAGAGGATAAGAGAGAGACAGAGAGAATGAGAGACAGAGAGAATGAGACAGAGCGAGAGAAGAGAGAGAGAGGAACAGAGAGGGACACACACACACAGAGAATGAGAGAGAGAGAGAGGGAGAATGAGAGACAGAGAGAAGAGACAGAGAAAGACACACACACACACACACACACACACACAGAAAGACAGGGAGAGAAAGAGAGAATAAAAGACAGAGACAGAGAAAGAATGAGAGACACAGAGAGAATGAGAGAGAGAGAGAGAGAGAGAGAGAGAGAGAGAGAGAGAGAGAGAGGAAAGAACAGAAGCCAGAATGTATGAGATGGTGAGTAAGTACCAGGACACACTCTCAGATCACTTCTCCAGGTTTGATTATACTCTGCGGGGATCAGAGAAGTCTGCATAGGGAAGAAAAGCCATCATGACGATTTTATTTGTGTGCTATGTAGTCTAAGGTCCTGAGGTCGAATCCCACCTCTGCCACTACCTCTGTGAACTTGGGAAAATGGTCTAACCTTCCTGTGTCTCGCTTTCCTCATCTGCAAAATGCCAGGGTTGGACTAGATGGCTTCCAGTACCCCTCCTTCCTCCAGTTCTATTAGATTGCGCTACCTCACACGTTATGAAGAACGAAACCAGAGCAAATGCTTTAATTAAAAAAAAAAAAAGGAAAAAAATACATTCTTCAAACCATAGATCTCTAAACATGATATTGATTTCTGAATTAATAAGTGAATTAAAAACAAAACACTTGTTAAGCATCTATTATGTACCAGGAGATATATTAGGCCCAGAGTATTTACAAGAAAATGCAAGTCAGTCCATGTTCTACTGCAGTAAACAATGCATGGAGGTTAGTGGAGACCATGGAGGGAGGGAGAGCTTGATCTCTGAATCACAGGGATGCCAAATGGAACCATAGGGTGACCAGTAACATGCCCTTCCAGAAAGCCAGAGCAATATTACTTTGATAACTAATCATGGAATAAGACTCTCTCTGTCTCTGTCTCTCTGTCTCTGTCTCTGTCTCTGTATCTCTCTGTCTGTCTCTGTCTCTGTCTCTCTGTCTCTGTCTCTCTCTCTCTGTCTCCCTGTCTCTGTCTTTCTCTGTCTCTCTCTTTGTCTCTCTGCCTCTGCATTTGTCTGTCTGTCTGTCTCTTCCCCCATCCCTAGAATAAGTTATAAAACTTGGATGGTCTGGAAACTGCTAGATGTAATGAGTTTAGTGAACTTGAGGTCCTTCCGCTCCCACCAATCAGAACCTCTCAGTTTCAGTTTGGGCAATCCATCTAAAGTTTAATAGATGACTTCCTCCTGGGCAGGAAAAGGAGTCACAGTTTCTGGAAATATGTCATAATTACTGTAACAGATGGGAGCTTTTCTAGAACCTATTTTTATTTTCATTATTTTTACATTTCTTTTTTGTTGCGAATTTAACAAAGATCATCAAACACTAAATTTCAAAACTCACAGAGCAGAAATAAAGGATCAGTTTGAAAGTGGGCAGCTCCCTTAGCTCCAGCTTATGGAATGGATCGGTAGAGGAACAGTACGCAGATTCTTTGGGCAGCCATGATCCTTGGGAACCAGCACGACTTTAGTAGAAGAAGTCCTGGCAAAATATCTTTTTTTTTTTTTTTTTCATTCTTGATGGGTGAATCAGAGAAGTGCAAGCAATGTAGACCCTGTGGATTTTGATCAGGTCACTCCAAAAGTCCCTCATGCTATCCTTGTAGATAAGATGGAGTGATGTTAGCTACACAAAAGAAGCAATCACATGTATTTAGGAGTTGGTTAAATGTTTAGAGCCAAACTTTAATTAATAAATTAACATAAGCCTGCAGGAGGCATCTAGTGGAGTGATAGACAATGAGGGGGAGAATCTGGGCTCGTGGCTGTAAATGACCATTTCCAGGCTATGAAGACACAGGAAGGCATTCTCTTGGTGTTGCCATTGATATATTGGCTGTTAAAGCTGTTGCTGAATCATAGGGTTCTGAGTGTATGATGTTGGAGTGAGTGGGGGATCTGTCAAGAGTCAGAGGGTAGATCCCTAAAAGGGTAGCTTCACTCGTGGGGAGAACCTTAGTTAAAGAGTATGAGTAGGCTAGGTGAGAATTGAGAGTATTTTCATAAGTGGATCTAGTCTTGGAAACTAGTCAGCCAGAGTGTCTGTATCCTGGTTCTGGGGTCCTCCCAACAGAGGATGCTAACCTATGGGTGGTGGTGGTAACAGAAGGATCAGGATTTGAGAACTGGACAGGACCTGTGGCCATTTAGCCCAAGACAACCTCCAAAGGAATCTTCTTTATCATCTGCTTGACAAGGGGTCATCCAACCTGGTTGACAACCTCTAATAAGAGGGAGCTTGCTACATCTGAAGGCATCTTATATAATTTATTTAGGATCCTACATTTGCCTTCACTGTTCCTGGTTTTGCCAAACAAAACCATATTTTTAAAATACAACAATCCTTCCAGTATTGAACATAGAAATAAGATCCCTTCTTGAGTTCTCTGATTATTCCCACACTGCTGCCTAAATGGATTTTTTGAACCCAAGCATAGGACTTTCCCATTGTGCTTACTAAATTTCATCTCCTTTGGTTCAATCCCAGTCTAAGTTCTTTTGGATCCTGATTCTGTCACCCAGGGCATTAGATAATCCTCCCAGATCTGTGTCATCTGAAAATACATTGAAGTCAACCATGTGATGTGGGAACACACACACACACACACACACAGAGCCCAATGTGATCTTAGATGCTCTTCAGAGACTCATAGGTTTAGAAACTATAACCTATAAAGGAGATAATATAGGGGAGGGGGGAATGTGATGACTGTCTTCAAGCAGACCAAGTGTGATCACATCAACATTTGACATGTTTCACTGGCCAAGTCAAAATAATAAAATAGAAATTGCAGAGACATTTTGACTTGATGTACTGAAAAGCTTTGTAACAATAAAACCCTTCAGATTTGGAAAAAGTTGCCTTTAGAAAATCATAGGACTGTGCGATCACAAATTTTGAACTGGAAAGCTAAATTCATTCCTGATTGTTGTTGTTGTCGATCATTTACATTGAGATTCTTCACCTTTTATTACTCCAGATTTTAAAAATTATTATTTTGGTCAACCGAATCTGTAAATTAATGTAATTAATATTAAATAAATAATGTAATATAAATTAAATTAATACCCCCATGTTTAGGAGATGTTAACATCTAAGCTATGAATAAGCAACATCACTTTATTGTTTTGGTTTCTGTTAACTCTTAAAAAGCATTTTGCTGTTATATTTGAATAGGGCCTGAATGTGTCCTGAGAAAGATTCTGAGATAGTTTATATATTCCGGAGCTAATCTGAATGGGATTTTTTTTTAGCTCTTCCTACTGAGCTTTGTGAGAAATATGAACACAATGGGAGAACTAGACAAAGATGTTCCAATCATTAAAATATGCTTGAATGTGCAGGTCAGCAAGCATTTATTAGCTACTCCTATGGTTCAGAGCTGTGCATAAGAACAATTTGAAGAAGTGGGCACTTTTTTTCCCCTTTGCATCCTACCACATATATGAAGACAATTATCTTCTAAATGTCTTCTCTCCTTCAGGCTAAGTATCCTCAGGCATTAAAAGCACTTTTCAAAATCCAAAAAGTGATTGGGCCAGTGAGTTCATTCTAGGCCCTTTTCTTAATCCACAGGGTTTAAAGATCTTATTTATTTGGCCTGGCAGCGTTCCAGGGCTTCACATTGGGAGGAAAGATTCTGGAGGTAGAAGTCCAGCATTCGAGTCTCACATGTGATAGACTGTAATCTTGGTCAGATTACTTAATTACTCACCTATAAAGTGATATTACCTATAAAGCAGTAAGCATAAATCTAATTTGCAGATGACACAGAACTCTTAGAGGAATGGCCAACTCATGCTTAGATATGTTTTTCATATCTAAAACAAGAAGAGATAAATAAGAGCAGTAAGTTCTGAATCAGTATTTCTAATAGACATGGAAGCAAAAATGTTAATTACAAAATTAGCAAGGAGGCTGCATGTTCATGAGATTATATGCTATGATCAGGTTAGATTTATACCAGTAATATAGTATTGGTGCAACATTAGGAAAACTATAAATATAATATATTGTATTAATAACAAAATATAAAAATCACCTGATTATATCAATAGATGAAGAAAAAAACATATTTCTACTTCATATTAAAAACATTAAACATCATGCGGATAAATCATGCAGAACAATCTATTGAAAACCAAGAACTGGTATTATCTGTAATGGAGGAATATTGTTAAGGACCATGCCTGGGTGAAGGGACATTCTCCGAGAGCCTCCACAGCTGTGACACTTGAGGGAGTTTCGGGGCAGCCTTGACTGACACAGGTGTTGCTTGTGGACTGAGAATGAGATAAATTGGAGGCAGAAGGAAGAGGAGAGAGGTCAGACAATGTAGCAACAGCCTCTCAATGGGGAGGTCAGAGAATAGCAACGGCCTCTCAGTCTCCTTGTATCATCATCATCCTCTCACAGGAAAAAGCTCCATTCTACAGTCTGAGTTAGACCTCCAGCAGCCACTGGCAGGTGGCTCCCAAATCGCAGCAGAATATTATTCCTTTTCAATAAGATTGGGGTAAGGTAAGACTTTTCATTGTCACTAGAAAACAACTATAGATCTACTGCTGAGAGATATCACAAAAGAAGGCAATTAATCCAAGCCTTCAATGAACCACATTACCTCCCTTGTTCATATGTGGGTGTATGTATGTATGTGTGTGTGTATATCTACTTCCTGAATGTCTTTTTCTTGTATTATTGCTATAAACAGATTGTCTAAGATTTTGTGGTTTAGTCTTCAGATATGAAGGCTTGGGAAATGGCCTGGATGGCTGAACTTGGGATAAAGAAGGGGGATCATAGAGTACCTCCCAATGCTGAAATTCTTTGTGGTTCCATGTGGTTCCCCCAGGAACTGGAGTGGCCAGTCTTTGAAGATGAGGCAGGCATTTTCTTCTTGGTTTTGATTACTCATTAGAGAACACTTAGATATTTTCTGTTTGTCTCTAGTTGAACATGCATGGAACACATGTGGCCAAGAGAAGGATTATGGGAGCCAAAGAGCTGCGGTTCACTCTGTGTAAGCACACTCAGCATCTCATGGATCATCAGTTCTTTTAGTTGTTCTGAGAAACAGAAGATTCTTTATCACTGCACTATATAGAAACTCCTCAGTCACTCCAGGCGGGAAGAAGGCTCTCCAAGCCTTCACATTAATAACTGGCAGATTGATAAAATAACCTCTCAGCAAAGGCATCTACCCAAACTAACAGTGGTTATCAAACATTTGCCCCTTTAAATCTAGAGAACATGCTCCCATAAATACCCATCACGTCTAGGGGAGGGTGAGCACTAGCTTAAAGGACAATGACAATGAGAAATCTCTCTCTTTCCCAGTCCCTTTGCTCTTTTTCTTTCTGTAGCGAGGAAGAATTGCCATGAGCTACCTAATGAGGATGTGTCCAAAACTGGGATTCCCCATCTGGCAATCATATATCCATCAAGGCAAAGTTCCTATATCCCACTTAGGCCTGTTCTTTCCTGATCTTGTGTGAATGGTTCTCCTGAAGGGGATGTGTCTGAGTAACTGGAAGGGGATATCCAACTGATCCATGGCTGGTTCTATTAGGAACTGGAAACTGTAGCAGAAAGTGGTAGTAGGGTTTATTTATAAAGGATGTGGAAAGACATTCTCCCGAGTATGATATCATCTTTAGGGTAGGGGCCTTTAATTCTTAGAGCTCAACAGTGTTTTAGACATAAAGGAAATCTTACAAATTCTCCACAAAGGGAGAAACAGACTTTTGGGGTCAAGGTCAGGAGAAAACCCTTTTCCAGCTGTATTATCTACGCATTGTATTAATCTATATCCACAATTAATATCCATGTACTTTCTATACCTATGTAATATTGAAATTTAAGCCCATTCCTCCTGAGGACCTTGTATGTGGAAGGGGAGAATGTACTTCCATTAAGGGAGATGGTTTCAAAACTACTGTTCTTGCTACGTCTTCTCAGTCTATTGTAAAAGCTAATTCTGTTTTACTGGTTGATTGATAACAGGAAGTACACTGCATTTGGGGGCTAAGCAAACATGGTGGTAGAAACCCTAACTGCTCTGGAGAGTAGTAACTAACTATTCTCTGGGACCCAGCCCTATCAGTTAAAGGGGCTACGAAGAGGAGGAGTCCGGAGAGGATTCTCCATGCTGAAAAAGGGCTCAGACACCGGTCGGTCCGATCTCTTTATTTTAAGCGCCCATAACGAAGGCTGAGAAGGGAAGTGATTGGCCCCAGATCGCTCCAAGAGCCGGTGGTGGATCAGAGTAGAGCTCTGTCCTGACCCCGTTCTGAACTCTCTTAATATTCTAGCCCATTTCCTCCAGTCACCAGCGTATGTTCTTGTAGTTCTAATAATACACGGATGTCCTTAATAGAGGGCGGACTTTGAAGTTTTCAAGGTGAGCGATGATGGCCAAGTTTAAACTCTCCCGTCCTTGAGATGGGGCATTAAAAAAATAGGCATGAGTCATGCTCAGGCAATTCCCTTTTTTTTCTCAGTGAAAGGAATTTTCAGTCCTTCCTGGCAGCGCGAGCTCTGTTCTCAGCCAAGGGGAAGGCGAAGGCTGGGCAGTGACTTACCTCCATAGAATGCCATCTAACTAGGGCAGCCTTGCGAGCAGAATACTCAGTCCATCAGGAAACATCAAAGCAGGCTAAAAGTGAGCAGGCTGCTGAGCGTTAGAGACTGGTGGAAGGCAAGGTCTGTTCCATAAGAATCATAACAACCATTTGCTTTGTTCTAGTTACCGTGCCTTGTAATTAATATTTGATCCTTAAAAAAAAAAAAAAACTAAGGTGCTATTGTTATCCCCATTTTACAGAGGAGGAAACTGAGGCAAACAGGGTTAAATGACTGGATTTATATCCCCAGCACATAGCACAGTACTTGGCACATAGTAAGTGCTTATTGATTTTTTTTCCCATTCATTCATTCCTCAATTATTGGGGCTTGCTCACCCTTGAATATCCGTCTTCCAGATGTCCCTTTCTCCTATGGGTAATTTTTTTTTTGTCAGAAGTGGGCTCCATTCTGGAAAGTGGCCCAGGTCAGCCAGGTTTCATTTATCTCCTAAGTGCCATTTCATTTTCATATTTTGTCATCCATTAGATGGCAGAGACTAAGTCTGCCTTTCTGCCTTTATTTGTATCCTCAGCACTTAGCATAGTGTATGTCATTAATAAATACTTTATAGTGCTTGTTGTCTTTAGGTTGGATGTATGAAGACTACACACTCACAGAGTCACTCACAGAGACAGATAGAGAGAGGAGACAGAGACAGAGGCAGAGACATAGAGGTAGAGACAGAGAGAGACATAGAGTGATAGAGACAGAGAGAAAGAAAGACAGAAACATGGAGAGATAGACAAATAGACACACGGAGACACAGAGAAGAAAGACAGAGACAATGAGACAAAGACAGACATGGAGAGACAGACAGAGACAGACAGATACACACACACAGAGACAGACAGATAAAAGATTCAGAGACAGAGAGACAGAAAGAGACAGAGTAAGAAGAGAAAGACAGAAAGAGACAGAGAGGAAGAGGGAAGGATTCCCTTATCTATTAGACTGAGGTATCAAATTCACAGTCAGCAAAACTCTCATTGTAATCAAACCAAGCTACAATGCAACTGAGCCATTTTTCACAAACAGATGGATATTCAAAGGGAAAACTGTAGATGAAATTCTTGTGAAATTGTGGGACAGACTTAACGACTTTAGGGAGCTCTGGAGTAAGGGTGACTGCTGCTGTCTCTTTCTGGCTGTCACTTACTAGCTTTGTTACCTTGGAAAAGCAATGATTTCCTCCTCTTCCTTCCTCTCCTACCTGCCACCACACACACGTTGGGGGGGGAGGGGGTCTGTTTCTTCATCTGTTAAACAAAGAAGATAGATTAGAGTTTTTCAAAAATTAAATGGATTGCTTTGGGTATGTTAACGAATTTCCCATCTCTGGAGCTGTTTAAGTAGAGTATCGATGATTGTTAAGTTGTTTTAGGTGGGAATCTTTTTTTTTTTTTTCCAGTTTGGTCCTAACTAGTTACCTCTGAGGTTTCAATCTGCATTGACATTTGATGACTTAATTTAGGGATAATTTGAGGAAGAAACCCAATGGGTCAATTTCACAGAAAATAGATTAGAAGAATCAGAACTGGAAGAGACCTTAAGAATTTATCTACTCTATTTCCTAGAGGAGGAAACTCAAGCTCTGAGAAAGGAGGTGATTTGACCAGGACCACATCAGCTGAAATTTAAACGCAAGACTGCTGTTGCCCAGGCATATCTAAGATTTGCTTTTGTTGGTGTTATTCTTGTTTGTTTATTTTTGAAGCATTTATACTTATATCTATCTAAATCATTTATCTGTTGAATATATCCTTTTGTTATTATTTATAAATACCAAGTTATTAATAAGGTGAATATTAATGGCATAATATAAATTATATTTATCCACTTTTCCTATGAAAAATCAATCTTCCATTTTTAATTAATGCAAATTTCAGTTTCTATATCCTTTCTCATTTCAGATTTTCCCCTAATAGTAACAAAGCTTCAACATTTTAAATGTTTAAATTAATTTTCATATCTTCAGGCGTTATAATCCTTGTGTCCTCAGTATTTGATTAAAGCCTTTTGAATCTGTTATTCAGTGTATTAGATATCCCTTTCCAATCTTCTATGACTTTGTCAAATTATGTATGTGTACATATCACACACTTATATATCACATAATATACATGTACACATATTTATACAGCTATATAAACGTACATATATATGTACATGTATTTAATTTATTTATAGATCGATATAGTACAGAAATATGGAGAAAAGCAAAGATCTTTGGAGAACTCCAGTGGAGATTTCCGCTAATCTGACATCAAGCAATTAATGACTATTCTTTGGTTCTGGGCATTCAACCAAGTTTAAAGCCACCTCATTGTTCCATTATCTAATTTATATATCTCCATCTTTGGGGAAAAAAAGAAGGAAGAAAGGGAGGAAGGAAGGAAGACAAAAAGAGAGAAAGGGAGGGAGGAAGGAAGGAAGACAAAAAGAGAGAAAGGGAGGGAGGAAGGAAGGAAGACAAAAAGAGAGAAAGGGAGGGAGGAAAGAAGGAAGACAAAAAGGAAGGAAGGAAGGGAGGGAGGGAAGAAAGAAGGAAGGAAGAAAAAAGAAAAAAGGGAGGGAGGGAAGAAAGAAGGAAGGGAGAAAAAAAGAAAAAAGGGAGGGAGGGAAGAAAGAAGGAAGGGAGAAAAAAAGAAAAAAGGGAGGGAGGGAAGAAAGAAGGAAGGAGAAAAAAAGAAAAAAGGGAGGGAGGGAAGAAAGAAGGAAGGGAGAAAAAAAGAAAAAAGGAGGGAGGGAAGAAAGAAGGAAGGAAGAAAAAAGAAAAAAGGGAGGGAGGGAAGAAAGAAGGAAGGGAGAAAAAAAGAAAAAAGGGAGGGAGGGAAGAAGGAAGGGAAAAAAAGAAAAAAGGGAGGGAGGAAAGAAGGAAGGGAAAAAAAGAAAAAAGGGAGGGAGGGAAGAAAGAAGGAAGGGAGAAAAAAAGAAAAAAGGGAGGGAGGGAAGAAAGAAGGAAGGGAGAAAAAAAGAAAAAAGGGAGGGAGGGAAGAAAGAAGGAAGGGAGAAAAAAAGAAAAAAGGGAGGGAGGAAGGAAGGAAGAAGGAAGGAAGAAAAAAGAAAAAAGGGAGGGAGGGAAGAAAGAAGGAAGGGAAAAAAGGGAGGGAGGAAGGAAGGAAGACAAAAAGGAAGGGAGGGAGGGAGGAAAGAAGGAAGACAAAAAGGAAGGAAGGGAGGGAGGGAAGAAAGAAGGAAGGAAGAAAAAAGAAAAAAGGGAGGGAGGGAAGAAAGAAGGAAGGGAGAAAAAAAGAAAAAAGGGAGGGAGGAAGAAAGAAGGAAGGGAGAAAAAAAGAAAAAAGGAGGGAGGGAAGAAAGAAGGAAGGGAGAAAAAAAGAAAAAAGGGAGGGAGGGAAGAAAGAAGGAAGGGAGAAAAAAAGAAAAAAGGGAGGGAGGGAAGAAAGAAGGAAGGGAAAAAAAGAAAAAAGGGAGGGAGGGAAGAAAGAAGGAAGGGAGAAAAAAAGAAAAAAGGGAGGGAGGAAAGAAGGAAGGGAGAAAAAAAGAAAAAAGGGAGGGAGGGAGAAAGAAGGAAGGGAAAAAAGGGAGGGAGGAAGAAAGAAGGAAGGGAAAAAAGGGAGGGAGGAAGGAAGGAAGAAGGAAGGAAGAAAAAAGAAAAAAGGGAGGGAGGGAAGAAAGAAGGAAGGAAGAAAAAAGAAAAAAGGGAGGGAGGGAAGAAAGAAGGAAGGGAGAAAAAAGAAAAAAGGGAGGGAGGGGAAGAAAGAAGGAAGGAAGAAAAAAGGGAGGGAGGGAAGAAAGAAGGAAGGAGAAAAAAGGGAGGGAGGGAAGAAGAAGGAAGGAAGAAAAAAAGGGAGGGAGAGAGGAAGAATATCTTAACAAACCAAAAATATCATAAAAGTTTTTTTTAAACCAATTTAATTGTTAAAACCCAGGTAAACAACAAAGTATTACCTTAACATCATTTTTTTTTAAAACCCTAATCAATTTCTGATTATTTATCCAGGAGAATTTTATGTCATTAGAATGGGTAGCCTAAGAAGAATCAGATTCTTCTTCAGAGGAAAGAGTAAATGACCACTTGTAGGATATGGTAAGGAGGGGACAGATCTGTATCTATCTATCCATACACACAAATTTATACACATATATGTATATATGTATGTTTGCACCTATGTATGTATACACATGTATCTGCTAGGTTGCCCATTTTCATGATAAAAACTTCTGGATAAATCATTGATTTAGGATTTAAACATTTAACTCTATTTTAGCAACGAGCACACATAATAAACATGCATAAATGTACATATACACACACCATATATGTATATATACGCATATGCACTGTATTTATATGATTTCCCCCTCCCCGATAAAAATTAGAGAGATGGTCAGTGAAGCCCCATCCGAAGTTCTGATGCTGTTGAATGTGTCTCCCACTGGCTGAGGGCTGCTTTTCTTAGATACCGATGACCTCAGTTTGCTTATTAATTGTGGTGACTATTAATCACTCCTGGGGATTTGCATCTCCCAAAGAATTCCCCAACTAGGATGACATTGTGGGGAGGAGCTCTGATGATACCATTTTCCCAGATGGTAGCTATGAAAGCAAAGGGAATAGTGTCTTCCCTCTCTTCTCACCAGGGTGGGGAGCATGGCAGGAGACCCCAATTCTGGCAGATTGGAAACAGTAAGACTCAAGATGTCCCTGAAATGTTCCTCCATCTCCCAGAGCTAACCCAATTGGAATCTGGGAAAGTGTTTGCTGGGCCTTGTCTTGCCTAAGGCCCGAAGTCTGTGACTGGGTCTCGCAGGCCTTTGATCCCAGGCCTATTTTGGTAGTTTTTTGTGATGTCATGTTTTCTCCACTTGGGAGAGACTCCTCCAACTGAGTGGGCCATTGACAGTGATCTATGGAAGGGCACTGGAGCTGCTCAGGGGCCAGACGGAACAATAAATACTATGAATCTCTTGCTCTGTTCCCAAGAAGGGTGGTGAGGTCTACAAGACAGAATCCCCCATGGTGAAACAATGAATGACCTTAGGAAGGACATAAACTAACAGGCTCGACTTAAATCCCCAGGGGAAAGAATGACTGAAGAAGCAAAGTGTTTCAGGCTTCCCCAGACACATTATTCGACCCAGAATCCATTTTTAGGGTCCTGATTTTAGGGTCCTTTGCTCAAATGGGTGCTAAATAAAGACTGAAAGTTAGGGAAACCAGGATCTGTTGTAGGCTGGGGCGCTGACTTGCTGGATTGGACTTTGGAAAGTTTGCCCTCTGTTAAATTTGCCCTTGTTGGCCTAGTTGAGTTTTTAGGTTTCTGACATTTAATGTTCTGTATTCCAATCTCCATTTCCATAATTATGTGCAAAGGCGTTCTTGAGGTCTGACGCGCCATGATCTTTATTCTAGGACAAATCCCAGCTTTTATATCCTATGTAGAATGTAAGATTTCTCATAGGATCATCAACCACAGATTTAGAGCAGGAAAGACAACTTGGAATCTATTAAGTCCAACTATTTTATAGATGGGGAAACTGAGGCTTGCCCTGATCCCCAAAACCAGGAAGTGTCTGAGGCAAGATTCAAATCCAGACATTTCCTGCTTCCAAGTCTGGAGCTTGATCCATTGCACCTCCTAATGTCTCCCCAAGATTCCCTGCTTTGGTTGTCAAAGCCAGTGCTCAGCTTCCTTGTTGGGACCAGCTTCAACAATTAGTGTCAAACTTGTTCAAGAGTGAGGGAGCCGCGCTGACCGCAAGCCTCCACTTTCTTGTCCCTTCTCCCTAAAATGGGCTTTCTCCTTCTGCCAGCCTGCTCTCTCTGTCTCATCCCCTGGCTCATGATTGGCACATCCCAGCTTCCCTTCCTTTGCTGAGCCCTTTAAAAAAATGGAATAGTTACCCCTTCACCAGACCCCACATTTCTGTTTTCCCAAATGACCCAGGTCCTTCTCATCCCACCTCTGGCTTATGTCTCCTCCATAAAGCCTCCCCACCCCCACTTGTATACAGTGATTCCCCTCCCCCCTTTCCCTAAAGTGCATTTAGTTGACTTGAACAAATACTTGAGTCAGCTAGGTGGGCAGTGGATAGAGCACTGAGCTTCAAATCAGGAAGACTCTGTTGTGAGTTCAAATCTCCCATATGTACGAGCTATGTGAGCCTGAGCAAGTCACTGCATCCTCAGTTTCCTTATCTGTAAAATGACCTGGAGAAGAAAGTGGTAAACTACTCCAGTATCTTTGCCAAGAACCCCCCCCAAAAAAAAGGGGGGTCATGAAGAGTCATACATAACAGAAATGAATGCACAACAGCAAAAAGAAACGTGCTCTAATATTTACAATGACCACAACAGGAGTAAAAACAAGGAATTACCAACCATGATTATACATATGCTTTAGTATGTTCAATGGCCATATGTGACAGAAGTGGCAAAATGTTATCCTTACCATTTTCCAGATTTGGAAACTGAGGTTCAGACACAATAAGTTTTTCAAGGTCACTCAGCTTGTAAGATTTAAATCTGTCTTCTGATTCCAAGTTCACTATTCCAAATTCTTTATTTTTATGTTATTTTTCCTCTTTAAAATGTAAGCTCCTTGAGCTTCTGTGCTGGTTTTTGAAACTTCAGTACTTAGCACTGGAAAAGAGTAAGGTTGGAATTGTTCTCTGATTGTGTCTATCTCTGTCTCTGTCTCTCTCTGTCTCTGCACGGGGCATTTATTTTCTCTATCATGTCTATCCGTCTCTCTCTGCATGGGGCATTTATTTTCTCTATCATCTATTTGGCACTTAGCTAACTTTACGGTTTAAGGAGGGAACTCCGACTATAGATCCATTAAAGCCAATCAGATGCTTAATCAGCACAGGGGACTCTCCTGAAAACATTCAATGTCCAAAAAGGTTCTCACTTTTGAGGACTCTGGCAAGATCCCAGAGGATCATCAGAGTCCCGAGGAATCAATCACCAAGATTGGAGTAAGCACCTACTATGTGTCAGGCAGGATCCTATGCTCTGAGGGTAAAAAAACAACCAAAAAAGGAGCAGTCTCTAACTCTAGGACCTATCATTCTACTGAAGTGTGTATGTGGGGAGACGTGTACATTGAAAATTAAATACAAAATATTTTTTAAAAAACCCAATAGTTTGTTCTTTATTAAATAATGGAGTGGAGACCCAACGCTGCAACTCCCGTGTCTAGCTCTAATGTCCTATCTGACGAGCGTTGCCTTTTGCTGTCTGTTTTCCGTCAAGTTGTGGCTATTCTTGTCTTACTCTGATGACTCCTTGTGGCTTGAAGGTTCTCAAAGGCTACGCTGGAAAAGCACAAGCCCTCTGCTCCCGGAACCCACCAAAGCAGCAATTTCTCACCCCAGTTCCTCTCCCAGGCAAGGCCACCTTGCTGGCTGCCTCTTGGACATTTCTAAGCCAGATATCTCCAAGACATCTCAAACCACAAAGCTCAAGAGAGATCCACCGGCTTCTATCTTTCCTCCAAACCTTTCTCACCATTTCCTTGGCGATTCCTATCTTCTGATGACTGAGATCTTGCCTCCACGTCATCACCAACAACTCCTCTTTCACTCACCTCAATCAGTAAACCTGGTCACGTTTGGCCCACACGTCCCCTTCTTTCTACTCTTAGTCCCCCTCACACCCGGACCAGCTCTTGAGCATTTCAACATTGTCCCGATGGGTTTTATTGACTGCGTCTTTCCCCTTCTAGTTCATCCTCCATCAGCTTCCAATCAGTAATGATTTCTGAGTCTGACTACTCAATAAACTCCATCAGTTCGCTGCCCCATGCAGAGAGAGACAGACAGACAGACATGATAGAGCTCTGAAGGCTTTCCTGCCTCATCCCCCTCTACCTGCCCAGTTTTTTGATTGTCTCCCAATCCAGCCTTACTTATTTCTCATACCTGTCTACCTAAACATACACGTATATATGTAGTGGTACCTAGGTGTGTGTATAACTGTAAGCTCTTTGAAGGAGCGGCTGCCCAGTTGCTTAATATAGCCTTGCTTATTGCTTGTTTTTGATTTCAATATAAGAAAAACTATAAGAAAATTGAAAGGGGTAGCCGTGACTAGAGCACCAGCCCTGAAGTCAGGAGGGACCTGAGTTCAAATATGGCCTCAGACACTTAACACTGCCTAGCTATGTGGTCCTGGGCAAGTCACTTAACCCCAATTGCCTCAGGAAAATAAAAAAGGAAAAAAAAAGAAAGAAAAGAAAATTTAAGTATTCCTGACTAAAATCAGTTTCAGGAAGAGTCGGCCTCCATTGTCAGCTGTAGCTTTGAGCGCCCAGAATGTGATGATCTTCCCAGGATGAGCTGATCCCCAGGAAAGCTCATCATTCTGCCTTGAATTTTCAACTTCTTTCCTCCTCCCGAGCTTCCTCTCCTGTCTGAAGGAGAGCAGGATGCTCATCCTCTGAGGGAACCTTTCTTTAGACAGTCCAGGGATGTGGACTTTGCAGCTCCTTCCCTCTCTGCATCTTCAGTGTAGCCGAGTGTGGACTCCCCGGATTGGGATGTTCCTAGAACGGTTCCCTCCCTCCCGTGTCTATGTCCACCCACTCAGCTCTCCAGATTCCTTTTGTGTTTATTATCTTCTCCCATTAGATTGTAAGCTCCTTGAGACCAGGGATTGTCTTTTTTTCTCCTTGTAACCCCCACCCCCAGTGCTTAGCATACAGTAGGTGCTTAATTATTGAATCGATGGCCGGTTTGAGACGGTGCTAGAAGTATAAGCGGAAAGTCCGATGTGTGGGCTCACGGAGGGGGGATCTACATCGCGGGAGCTCCGTGCGCTGAGTGGGCAGCCGGCCTCGGAGATGGGCAGCTGAGGTTAGAGGCCCCCTTGGGGCGCCTTGCTATCCAGCAGTCACGTGGGCCGTCATCCTAGGCGGCTCGCTCGAGTTTCCAGCGTGGGCATTCTCTGCCCCCGGGAGCCCCAGACCTGGCCGGAACGGCTGACACAAAGCCTTCCAAGAGGCCGGTCTGGACCCGGTCCCTTCCTGCCACCCGTGAGCTTACAGAGCCCGTTTCAGCCAGTATTTGGGGTTTTCTCTTTTTTTTTTTTTTGCCAAGGCATTTGGGGTTAAGTGACTTGCCCAAGGTCACACAGTCAGGAAGTTTAGTGTCTGAGGCCAGATTTGAACTCGGGGCCTCCTGACTTCAGGGCTGGTGCAGCTCCGGGCTTTCTCTCTCTGGCCAGAACCTTCCACGACCACGTGTGTCGGAATAAGGCAGGCAAACACGAGCAAACAAAAGGAACGTTCTGCTCGAAGCCCTGGGCTCTTCCGGGGGCGCTTTAGCCGGGACTCGGGCCAGTGTGGAGCCCTAGGCGTGGAAAACCTCCTACCTTCCCGACCCTGAGCCCCTGAGCCCCTCTCCGGACCCCAATTTCCTGTCGGAAAGGAGAGCACGGTTCTAGATCAACCCCTCGGGCTCCATCCAGCTCTGGACGCCACATCAGGCTGGGGACCGTCCAAGTTCAGGGAAAGGGCCCCTGCCGCAGCCCCGAACGGGGCAGCCTCCCGAGTGGGGTGGAGGGTGGGGGGGCTGGATCCCGAGGGGGGAGGGCGGGGGGCTCTCCCGGCAGAGCCACACTTCTTGGCCGCCGGCCGATGGCCCGACGTCGGGGGGAGGGGTACAGGGTGGGGGAGGGCGCTTCCTGTTTCAGCTGAAATGCGGCCAGGGATGCCAGAGAGCATTTATCTTCTCAAGTGACAGCGGCCGACATTTGGAGGAGATGAAGTAACTGTTAGGGGAGGAGGCAGGGAGGCGGCTCTCGTTCCCAGAGACGAGTTCCCTCCCTCCCCCTTCCTCCCTCCCTTTCTCTTTCTTCCCCTTCCACAAACACTTTTTTCTGTCTCTGTCTGTCTCTGTCTGTCTCTGTCTGTCTCTGTCTGTCTCTGTCTCTCTATAGCATCCCCCCCCCCTTCATTTCTTCATCTTTTTTCCGCCTCTTTGTTTTTCTATTCTTTTCTGGCCATCTCTCTATTACTTTCTCTCTACCTTTCTATCTCTTCAGCTCTGCTTCTCCATCATCATCTCTCTCTCTCTCTTCTGTGTGTGTATGTGTGTCTCCCCTCTCTGTGTGTCTCTCTCTGTCTCCCTCTAGCTCTCCCTTTCTCCGTCTCTCCTCTCTCTCTCTCCCTCTCTCTCTTCTTCTCTGTTTTTCTCTCTTTCTCCCCCTTTCTCTCTGTTTCTCTCCCCTGTGTCTCTGTCTCTATCTCTTTCTCCTTTCTGTCTTTCCCCTCAGTCTTACTGTCTTTCTGCCTCTCTCTTACTCTCTGTATCTGTATTTGTTTTTGTCTGTCTGCCACTTTGGCTCTGTCTCTCTGAATGTCTCTCTGGGTCTCTGCCTCTGATTGTCTCTCTCTCCCCCTTTCTCTCTGTCTCTCTCTTTTTCTGACTTTCTCCTTTCTGTCTTTCCCCTCCCTCTTACTGTTTTTCCTCTCTTTGTCTCTCTATCTCTGTCTTTCTCTCTCTGCCTGTGCGTCTCTCTGTCTGTCTCTCCTCCTTCTCTCTGTCTCCCTTTCTCTGTGTGTTTGTCTCTTTCCTTTTTGTCTTTCCCCTCTGTCTTATTGCGTGTCTCTTTCTCTCTATCTCTGTCTCTGTCTCTTTCTCTCTGACTTGTTAGTAAGTGGTCTGTAACAGGTATTCTATGCTGGGAATATAAATGCAGAAGGTAAGACAGCCTCGACGCTCCAAAGTGATTTGAGTTCTCTGTGGCCAGGGAGGGTGTTTTACTTAGCTATGTCCCAGGTAGGCAAGCTGAATCCTGGGGCATTTGATGGTCACACACTTTTAAGTAGGGCTGTGCTTATTGAGTTACTGTTCTCAGAGTCAGGGGTAAAAAGCGAGGGCATGTGTGTGTGTGTGTGTGTGTGTGTGTGTGGACACACATACAACACACAACATATACACACACAGAGAGAGAAATGGGGTAGAATATACCCTCTTTGATGTTAACTAGCCTGTTTCTTGGATAACAGAACCAACAGAAGGGTTTTTAGCTTTGTAAAACCTGTTGCCATAGATTGTGTAAAACCTGTGGCCAGGCATAGACCTGGACCCAGGCATCCGGCTTCCATAAGACCCCATTAAGGAAGGACTAGATTTGTCAAGCCGGAGGAATTTCAGTCCAACAGTAGAATGCTCTGCATTCAGTCCCTTGGTGGAATTGATATTTTTAGGCCCGAGGCCACTGTAGCCCCTCAAACCAGACCCTCAAACTGAGGCTTCCTGAAAGGGCTGTAAGTCTCACTTAGCATACTTCAGTAGCCTGGATCCTACATCCCCTGACGTTATCAACTTGGTCTGTTTTAAATATACTCTGGACTAGTACTCTTGGGATCTCCTGAGATTTGGTCAACAAAATACCTGGAGCGATGAAATAAGAGAACAGAGAGAATGGGGAAAGGGGAGAGACAGAGGCAGGGACAGAGAGATGGAGACAGAAAGAAAAGGAGAGGTAGGAACACAGAGAGAAGCAGGGATACAGAGAGAGACAGAGACACATAGAGAAAGGGACAGAAAGACCCAGAAAAACAGAGATAAAGGCTTAGAAATATTGACAGAAACACAGAGGCAGGAGAGACATAGAGGGAGACAGACTGAGACAGAGGCAGAAAAAAAAGAGAAGAGAGGAAAATAGAGATACAGAAACAGAAATAGGGGGAGAAGAGACAGAGAGAACATAGAGAAAAGCAACAGAAAGAGAGAAACAGACAGAGAAAGGGAGGGGGAAACACAGAATGGAGAAAAGCAACAGAAAAGTGTGAGAGAAAGAAACAGAAAGACAGAGACGGGGGGAGGGGGGGAGAAACAGAGAGACAGATGGAGAGAGACAAAAACAAACAGAAACACGGAGAGACACCCTGTGAGATATGTGCAGACCAAGAAGCAGAGAGACAGAGACAGAAGCCAGAGAGACACCCAGAGAGAGACAGAGAGACTATGAGAGGCACGTGCACACAGGGGGACTTCTTCCCTCAATGAGCAGAGCACACAAGGCCCGTGTAACTTGGGGTTATAAAGTACAAGAACTGTCAGAGGAAATTCCTGGCTTAGTACAAACATACAAATCTCCCAAATATGTCTATTAGGTAATGAAACAGGATCCTGGACACTAATCCCGCCGTGTAAGCTATACCATTATTTCTAAAAGGAGGATCCTGATGCCTTCATTCCACTGGACGCAGTTGCCCTGACCTTGACGTGGGGCCACATGCCGTTCTCCAACTTCCAGCAAGGAGGGGAGAGACAGGAGGGGTGGGGGTGCTGCTAATTAATCATTCCTCTGTCTGGGAGAGCTGCCCTAGCCAGTGGAGAAGGAGCAGCAGAAACGTTGACAATAATTCCCTTGTAGCTGGGTGCAACGGGCTGTCTGGGTAATGGCGGGTGTTGCGGTGGACGTGGAGCCGGGCTTGGAGTCTGAGCTCACCTTCACACTGAGACGCTTATTAGCTGGGTGACCTGGGAAAATCCCTTACCTTCTACTTTCCTCCTTTTGTCATCTGCAAAATGAGACACGATGGAGAAGAACACGGCCGATGACTCCGGTATCTGCCCCATGGACGACATCTGTGGGTCCCATTGGAGTCAGATATAACTGAATGACTGAACCCCTGAGATCCCAAAGCACGTGCCCTCTGGAATCTCCTCGCTACAGATTTTTGCCTTTTTCCCAGTTCTAAAGAGCGTAGTTATGTTTTTCTGGGTCATTCATAGCTCAGAGGAGAGAGGCAGAAGGGAAAGGGGATCAAAGATAGAAGAACTCAGCTAGCAAAAGAGAAAAAACAAAAGACTTGGGGAAAATAGGTTCTGTGAGCATTGAATGTCAGAGCAAAGAGGAGACCTGTCTGAGGTAATCTACAACTTGGACTTCTGCCCCATCTCTGCTCCTCTTAGCCTGTCGGCTGTATTCCTAGGAGTTCCTATCCATAAATAATAGCTGGCATTTATATAGCACTCAGAGGATTGCAAAGTACTCACAAATATTAACTCATTTTGTCCTCATAACTAGCTGGGAGGTGGTGCTCTTCATACACTCATTTTACAGGTGAATATATAGAGGAAAACTGAGATCAATAGACACGCTCAGGGCCACATGGACAGTAAATACCCAAGGCTAAATTTGAACTCACATCTCCCTAATTCCAGGTTCCATGCCTAATCTACTTTTTCTGCTATTTATTTTTAAAGCCCAATCCCCCTGGGATCTCTTCTATGGAGTCGCCCTTTGGGTGCCCCTGGACCTCGTAAGCCCTTTTGTTCTGTAGCATGCTAATGTGCCTTTCCTGGATTTTACTCTTTGGGTAAACATGAAGTTGTTCTTGCTGATCTTGAGATCTCTTCTTGCTCTCAAAGGTATGGTTCTCTTATCGTGTATTATAGCCAGACACGGGCTCCTCCTCTTAGTAGATTGTCAGCCCCAGGAGGAGCTTATCTCAGTTCTCTTTGTGTCCTGGGACCCAAGATCGGTGTTGCATTCACAGTGAATAATAATATTGGAAGACTGAGAAATGAATGAAGCCTTCCTTCTCATCACAAGGTGCTTCATCATGGAAAATATTAAGTAGGAGAGGCTTTAGGGGCTGCTGGTAAACCGGGGACTCATTCCCCAGATTATGAGGAAGTAGAATCTCAGAGGCTGAGAGAGCTGAAAGGTGGCCCTGGTCCCATCCATGGCTGAATAGAAGACTCCTCCCTACATCGGTGATAACAAATGATTGTTCAGCTTTGTCTTGGCAGGGTCTCCCAAGGGAGCCTGGGCCATTTTTCCATATCGAAAGATGTTTGGGAGTTATTGCTTCAATCAAGCCTAGATCTGCTTGTCTAGAGCTTAGTCTGTGGCTCATTCATCTTTCCAGAGCTAATTAATTGATTCTCAAGTCTTTATTAAGCACTTACTATGGACCAGAGGAGAGCCCAGTCAGCTGTAGAATGGAGAGAGAGCCGTCTGTGGAGTCAGAAGAGAACTTTAGTGAAAGTCCTTCCTCTGGCACATCCTGATAGGGTGACCCTGGACACGTGGATTGACTTTTCAGGGCTTTGGCCAACTCTCTAAAACTGACTCTCCATTTTAGAGAAGACGCCCACCTTCATTGGTAAAGAGAGTGCCTTCATATGGGAGTTCTATAAATGAATGAGATCAGGTCTAGCTCGATCCCAATCCTTATATATCAGGAAATATGCTAAGCACTGGGGAGATAATAAGAAAAAAAAATAAGATAAACAAAAATAAAATCAGCAATCCCTGAGCTCAAAAAATTTTATTTTCCAATAAGGGAAACAACACAGTTATAAATGATGTGTGTACAAAGCACTTATAGCATAGATATATAGAAATCCTCAAGGAAAAAAAATGGTGGCAGAAGTGGGGCATTAGCTTTTGTACAAACAAAACAGCTTTTATACAAACAAAACGAATGCAGATAAGATTAGAAGGGAAGCAATAAACTGGGAAAATATTTTTACAGTTAAAGGTTCTGATAAAAGCCTCATTCCCAAAATATATAGAGAATTGACTCTAATTTATAAGAAATCAAGCCATCCTCCAATTGATTTAAAAAAAAAAAGAAGTGGGGCATGGTATGAGGAAGGGCTTTCTGTAAATAGGGTTTCTTGAAATAGGTCTTGAAGGAAGCTTAAGAGTCTAAAAGAGATTAGGAAGGAAAAACAAATTCAGGCATGTAAATGCAAAGGTATGGAGATGGGAAACGCATGGTTAGGATGACAGGTGTCTGGCTAGCTTTGAGGGAACACCAAACATGTGGTCATATGTCTAAAGACCGCAAAGGCAAGAAATGAGATGCCTCGTTCACGTAACAATTCTTCCAGTACTGGAGGACACTTATTGTAGCTCTTCCCCATCTGTTCTGCTCCGTCCTAAACATTTCAGATTCCTTCATCTGATCTTTGCACCAAATGGCTTTGAGAAGAACACGATAAAAGGGTTTTTTGGTCTTTTTTCCATTCACCAAAAATTCTTTTTGAATTTACTAAATTAATGGTATTAAATCAAGAGATAATTTATTGTATTTCTTGGTATCTCTAGAACTTAGCAGAGTACTTGACATGGAAGGAACATTTTCTAAAATCTGTTGGATTATTTGACTGCTTACCTGAAGAATCAAAACTAGATTCAAACAATGAATAAACATTTATTTAGTACTTACTATGTGCCAGGCATTGTGCTAAGTGTCAGGGATACAAAAAGAGGCAAAGGATACAGTCCCTGCCCTTAAGGAGCATACATTTAATGAAGACAACATGCAAATAAAAGCAAGACAAACTATATGGAAGGTAAATAAAGGAGAAGGAGAAGCAGGAAGGGGCAGAATGAAGAGGGATTGGAAAACACTTCCTGGAAAAGAGGGCATTTTGTCTGAAAGGACTTAAAAGGGACTTTAAGGAAGCCAAGGACGTCAGTAGTTAAGAGTGGAGGAGGGAGAACTTTCACCCTTCAATCCAGACTGAATTGGACATATGTACTATGTCCCTTATAGCAGACAGAAGGGTGGGGGTGGCCAGAAAGAATGCTCAGCCCCCCAAAATGGAGGGTCTTGTTCATGGCACAACCCAGGCCAGTTTCCCCAGATTGAAGAGTTTGTGGTGGGGAGTGAGACATAAAAAGACTGAAAATGTGGGAGGGAGCTAGGTTATAAAGGGATTTGAATGCCAAGCAGAGTCTTTTATACTTGATCCTGGAGGCAGTCCGGAGCCATTGGAGGTTTTTGGAGTAGGAGAGAAATGTGTCTGTTCCTTTGCTTTAGGAAAATCACTTTGGTGACTGAATGGAAGATGGACTGGATTGGGGAAGAGTTTTAGACAGGAAACCTCTTCTGCAGCTATTGCAACATTAAGTCACTAACAATGATCAGGAATAATTGTAGTCGGTGATCAGATCAGGAAGGGTTGTGAAAGTTATCAAAGCTCCATTTTTCCATCATAAAAATATCTTGCTTTTTTAATTAAACCTTTTATTTTCAGAACATATGCATAGATAATTTTCAACATTCACCCTTGCAAAACCTTGTGTTCCAATTTTTTTTTTTCTCCTTCCCTTCCCTCCACCTCTCCCCTAGATGGCAAGTATTCCAGTATAGGTTAAACACGTGCAATTCTTACATAGATATCTCCACAATTATCTTGCTGCACAAGAAAGATCAGATCCAAAAAGAAAAAGAAAAAGAAAACAAAATGAGAGCAAACAATAAAAAGAGTGAAAATGCTATGTTGTGGTCCATTCTCAGTTCCCACAGTCCTCTCTCTGGATACAGATGGCTTCTTCCAGCACAAGACCATTAAAACTGGCCTGAATCACCTCAGTGCATTGCCTTTTTGAAGAAAAGACCACTTTAAATCATTATTTTTTAATCAAGAATTTCTGTCTTATGTTGAATTTTGAGAATATTTTAGCTGGAAGAGGCTCGTATTGATCGACGGCGTCCTGGGCCCGTCGCTGTGGGATTCTAGTGGTATTTGCATGCTGGATCTGTGGTCAGGCTTCTCTGGGTTTGAGTTTGTATTCTATGTGGCCCATCCAATTCAGCCGACTGAATTGGACATACGTACTATGTCCCCTGTAATAAGCAGCAGGCCAGGTGAGGCTAATGACTCTCTCACTTTGATATCTGTATATTCCATGATTTTTATACAGTAGGTACTTAATTAGTGCTTACCAGTTGCCCAAGACTCCAAAGGCAAGCCACTTCCCTTCTCAGAGTCTTTGTTTCTTTCTCTGTTCCATATTCCCTAACCTCCTTTCTTGCTCTATATCCTACCATCACCCTCCTCCAGCTGTTCTCTGTCTAGCTTGCTACTCCCCATCCTAAAAAGGGGCAGGTACCCAAAATTAGAAATTAGAAATTGCCAAGCTGTCTTGGAGAGAAAAAATTGTGAGGGAGGTTTCCGCTGTGCTCTGGACCGATCAGCATCCCCCCCCCCAGTTTGCTGATGGCCAGCCCCCCTTCGTTCCTGTCCTCCGTGGCTCTGTTTGGGCCAGCACCTTGGGGGTCAAGGCCAGGGACGAGGAGATTGGGTCACTGGGAGTTCCTTGCCACTCTGGGGGCCTGAGCATCTCAGCATGGGGCCGGAGGGAACGTGGAGGAGGGCCGGGAGCTGGTCCGATTCCCAGGGGTCTCCGTGTGCCAAGCAGTGGGGTGGGGGAGAGCAGCTGGAAAGGATGCAGCCCCCTCCCACAGACAAGGAGGAGAACATTTGCAAGATGCTGTACATTCATCCGGCCCATTGTTATATAATTGTTTTCTGCGGATTACATAAATGTCCCTCCTCTGCCAACTGTGAGAAGAGGATCACTCCTACTTCTCCGGGGTGTGTGTGTGTGTGTGTGTGTGTGTGTGTGTGTGTGTGTGTAAAATTCCATTCTAATAAACTCCTGACAGAGTCTGCTGAACACAGCTATTTGGGGAGCACGATCTGAATAGCTCCATAAATGTGAGCTCTTGTCGAGAGACAGCTGGCGTAGTGGAAAGCACAGGGCCCGCCGGGAGGGTGCCGCCATTGAAATCTTGGCTCTACTCCTTGACAGCTCCATCACCCCGGGCCACTTACTCCTTCTCTCGTCCTCAGTCTTGGTAAAACTGTGGTGGAGGCTCAATCGAGGAAAATCCATCAAGCTCCGACTAGGAGTCGGTCATTCTGGGGAAACGTACCTCTCTTTGAGGGAGACAGTCTGTATTTAGAGAAGTGGAATGAGCTAGAGCTAGAGAAAGTACTCGGTCCACTCAGCTCCAGCCTCCCTTTGGGAAGGGGGACGGTTGAATCTGATCGGCTCAACCATGTCTTGTCTTGTCCCCTTTCCTTTGTCACAGCAGGTCCTGGAGATTTAATTAGCCACATCCTGCTACAACAGCTAGCTCGGGGCGGCGTAATGATACTCACGCCCAGGTGACCCCTTTCTCTGCTGTTTTATGGAGTACATATCAGATTAAAAGTTATTAGTATAATTGCAATAGCTCAGAGCCCCCAGCTGGCAAGGTTCCTAACATTCAGAAAGAGGTTTTGCTCCGTATCCTAATTAAAAATTTTATCTTATCTCCAGCTCACCCTCAGCTTTGCTACATTGGGTGTAAAATCAAAATTCAGGGAAAAAAAATGCAATGTGTAATAGAGTTCTGTTATTAGACAGGAAAAAGAAAAAAAAAGAGTTGGAAAAGGAGATCTCTTTTTTGGAACTTCCCTCGAGTCCTTGAGGTGATGAATACAACTGTTTAGGTGAACACAGGGCCTGAAATATAGTCCAGGCTTAAATGTTGAATGAGTAATCGTACCTATTTAATCTGTATCAGATTGTTGTCTCAGGGAGAGGGGAGGTAAGGGAGGGAGAAAAATCTGGTACACAGTTTTACAAAAATGAATTGAAAACTATCTTTACATGTATTTGGAAAATAAAATACTATTGAAAAAAATTTTAAAAATCAAATGCAAAATTAAAAGAAAAAGAAAGTTTAAAAAAATTAATTTTGTTGACTCGTATTGACAAACTGGTAGCCTCAGTTTGAAATCTGTAAGGGTCTTTCCCTGCAATTTCTCCTCTTAATTATTACTCCTATACCAATAATTGAACCTGGCATCCCACCCAGCTGGGGGGGGGGGGAGGGCTTAGTTCTAGAGTCAGGAAAACCTAAATGCAAACATAATCTTAGATACTAGGCATCTCAAGTGCATGTGGTACTGGACAACTCACGTAAGCTCTGTCTGCCTCAGTTTCTTTATATATAAAAGGGGATAATAACAACACTTATTTCCCAGAGTTGTTGTGGGGATCGAGCCTTCTATAAATATCAGCTGCTATTGGTATTATTAAGGAAGAAGACATAAAAAAGGAAGAAGATCATATGGGACATATTTAAGGCCATGCAAAGTACATATAGACAGATGTCAGATAACTTTAGAAGGGAAGGAACTATGCTCTCAGATGAGACCCTAGATCAGGCTTGAAGAAAAAGTGAGATTCTAAGTGGTAAAGATGAGGAGACAGTATTTCTGGTAGGGACTGAAGAGAGTGAGCAGGGAATGTGTAGGTAAGCAGGATGCTTCTTCTCAGAGAGTGTGCAAAGGGAAATGTAAAGGAGTGGAAGGGTGGGACACTAGGGTGTGAAGCACTTTCAATGTGCATTTAAAGAAGTGATTTCTTTCAGCTTCTTTTTAGAGATAATAGGAAGCCCTTTGGAGGTTTATTGAGTGTTTGTGTGTGTTTGTGGGGAGGGGGAGCAGGAATAGGAGGTCAGACCTGTGTCTTAGGAAAACCAGTTTTGCGGCACTTTGGAAAATGGATTCGATCAGGTAGTGACTTAAGAGAGGGATTCCAAATAAGAAGCTATTGCTTAGGAGGCAGGAGATGATGAGGGGCTAAAAGATTGGGTCCTAAACCCTAAAAGGCCAAGGACTGATTCCTTTTTAACAGGAAAGGCAGCTGAGTTTTGGAGGCCCTAATTTCTCTCCATTTTTGACTGCCCGTGCAGGGCCACACACTTGTCAAAGTCCCTGTTCTCTTCCTCCTTTTGTTTTGGTCCAGACCTACGAGGCAGCTTCTTGTATCCAAATTCCCTCCCCTGATGCAGATTGCCAATTCAATGTGTGATTAGAGTCTTAGAAAGTGGCCCTGGAACATGCTAATATGAAAATATGATTTACATGACTATACATGCGTAACCTAGAGCAAATGTTTACTGTCTCAGGAAGGGAGAGAACTTAGAACTCAAAATTAAAAAAAATAAAATTATTTTACCTATAATTGGGAAAAAATAAAATATTGTTTAAAAAAAATGACCAGGGGGATCTAGATGTGTGAGAAGTGAGAAGTGATTTGTGTGTTCTGCTCATCAAAGCGGAGCATGGTCAGAGACAAGACCTGGACCCAGGGCTTCATGGTACCTTCTAGCTATCCCATTATACCATGTCTAATCCTTATTAGTTGGTTAGCTTACTAATAAATTTATTTTATATTATGATAATTGAATATTTATTAATGAATGCTTATTTTATATATGATAATTAAGTATATAGTAATTAGTTAAATTGTTCACCCTCTCATTCCTTTTGTGTTTTTCTATGAAGTTTAGCTGGAAACTAGCAGTAATGGGTCCCTAATCTGCTAATATTCTTTGGTTCCTGTTTTGGGGAGCAGAATCCTTCACATCAGGAAGTGGAAGATAGTTTAGTGCCCACCGAGTCAAACCCCCATTTTAGAGGTGAAGAAGAGGTTTGCTAACAAGTGTCTAAAGCAGGTTATGAACCCCATTTTCCTGATCTCAAGTCCATCATCGTGCCATCCTGCTTAGGGGAAAACCAACTGCTAAAAGCAGTAACTGATTTAAGCCCATCTCCTAAGCATCATTGCGAATATTTATTAATTATCATTATTGCTATCATGTCATATTTATTTACTTTTTTCAATAAGAGTGGCAGGGGCCATGTTTAAAAGCATGATTTAATTTGATATACTTATTTGGATTTTGCATTTTGCACTTGGAACATTTAATATGGAAAGGAAGACTTGCTTTTTATTCACTGGGATTATGCAACCCTGGACATACTTTCTGCTTCATGGCCATGTTTGCAGAAAATCCCAAACCGCACGGCTGGCTCCCTGCCTGTATTTCTTGAATTTATTATCTGGTGACCCTGAAGGTATTTTTGTATCCCTGTCTCTGTGTCTCCCTGTCTCCTGTAGGAGCTTTCTGCTATTTGCCAGATGTCCTGGAACTAGCCTTCTCTTCACTGCCCAAGGCTATCCCAAAGATTCTCTTTTGACTCATCCAAAGTGCATCCCTACCAACTGTGACTTAAATTGCCTTTATAGGCTCCTTCACAAAAAAGAGCACCTTTGTTAAAAATCCTCTGTCTTTGAGGTATCCAGATTTCTGAATCTTCAGGGGAAAGACAATGTAGTGTAGTGGGGAGCGTGCCTCGGCTTTAATCCCATTTCTGAGGCTTACCTGAATGATTTTGGATAAATCACTTAACTAAATTTCCTTAGCTGTAAGATGAAGGCGTTGGATGCAATGACCTCTGAACTTTCTCCTCACTAGCTCTATGATCCTATGGACTTTTCTGGGTCTTGGTTCCTTTATCTGGAATGGAAGAACATCGGATAGAAAGTCTCTGAGGTCCTTCTAAGCTCCAAAGTCTCCGGCCTCTGCTCCGATATTAGTTATTTTGCTTATTTTCTATTTGACATTTCGTTAGTTCCCTCTCCAATCTGGGCTTTCTTTCTTCATTTGTAAAACTGGCAGATGGCGGAGAGTGTTGGAGGATTAAATGATCTCTAAGTTACCTCTCTACTCGAAACCCTATGATCCTGGAGGGTTCGAATGGGCTATTTATCAGAGCAAATGTTTAACAAAAATGTGGCTTCTTCCCCACTGAGGAAGGAGGAATTTTTAGCCCTTGATGAGCATCCCAGAAAGAAATAATACTATCTGGAATAGTGAAGCTGAAGGAGGACAGGCCATTAAAGAAACAACAACCACCTGTCTCGTGGACTGTTTTCTCTTCTAAGAAAACGAAGGTTTCTAAGATCTGAAATATCCCTATTTTCAGATCTTTCCTTCTCCTTCCTAGTTTTCCATTTTCTGCCAATTCCCTGCGCCTGCTAAGAATACTCTGAGAAAGAAGGCATGGGAATTAATAGCCGACACTGATCTTTGGCGGGTGGGAAAAAACGGAAAGAAAGTGCATTGTCTTTGAAATGGGGCTTCTTGGTACAAAGAAAGTGGTCGTTCTGAGCTCCATGGATGTGCCAACTTGTGTGAACTGAAAACCTGCGTCATGACTCTGGAATGAGAAGGGATGAGATTGAGTTTCAAGCTGTGTGACCCTAGGGTGGTCATTTAATTCAGTGTCAGACTCCTCAGCTGAAAGAATAAGCATCTGTGTTGACATCCTAACCCGCCGGTAGCCGCTACATCAGTGGATACAAGGTGTTATTGGTGTGGGGACTCAGAAATGGAGTCCCAGAATTGGAGAGCTGTGAGAAAACTCAGGTGCCATTTAGCCCAAACTTTCAATAAGGATGTTATCTACAAATGGCCCCACCACTGGTGGTTGAGTCTCAACTTGAGAGCCTTGAATGAAGAAAAGCCAGGATGGTGAAGGGCCTTAAACCCATGCCTAATGAGGACTGATGGCAGGACCTGGGACTGTATAGTCTGGAAAAGAGAAGATTTAGAGAGAAAGAGGGAGGGGCAGTCAATTATTCAAAGGCTTCCATGTGGAGGAAGGATTGCCTTAGTTTTGTTCGGTCTTAAATCACAGAACAAGGAATAGTGCTGGGAAGCAAAGTCAGGTGGGGTGTTGGGAAGGGCTTCCCAACAAAGAGTGGCCACCAGCAGAAGGGGCTGCCTTGGCCATGCCTTCCTGAGCATCTCAAGCAGAGCTAAGATGGCACATGATAAGGGTGCACAGCACAGATTAAAGTTTTTTGCATTGGCATTGGACGGGATCATTAAGAAGATTTCTCTTCCTACATGTGACTTCTCAGGACAGTCTCTTCAAATTTCAAACCACAGTCGTCATTAGCAAGTTAATTCTTCCACTGTTTAGTCATGAGCCCATTTGGGGTTTGCTTGTGTTTTGCCATTTCCTTTTCCAGATCATTTTACATATAAGGAAACTGAGACAAGACACTGAGTGTCTTGAGGTCAGATTTGAATCTTCTAGACTTTACTGTCTGTCCACGTGTATCACCTGAAGTCCTAATTTCATCACACCACATCGGTTTCACTCATTTATTGCTCCTCCTTTCTCCTTCTTCCTTTTGAGGTGAAGGTGACCAAGTCAGATCCCTGTTCTCTGCCACCGCCCTTCAGATGAGGCACAAAGTCACCAAACCTCAGCACAGAGAGGACTTTCGAGCTCAAGAAAGCTCTGTACAGTGGGACCGTCTCCCTGACAAATGGTCGCCTCATTTCTGTGTAAGGACTTCTTGGTGAGGAAGCCATGAACAGTCAGTCTGATCCCTGTTGACTGGTGGGATCATGTCCATGGCTTTCTAAAACCATCCTAGAAAGTCCAGCCCTTGTGAGGGTTGGCTTGGCTTGTTTGTTTAATATTCCACCAATACCAGTGTAACAACTAGGGTTTATCTACTATGCTTCTGTCTTCCTCTTTCCTTCTCTCTCTCCCTCTCTTTTTCTGTCTGTCTGTCTGTCTCTCTCCCTCCTTCTCTCCCTGTCTTTCTGATCTCTCTGTCTCTATCTCTCTCTGTCTCTTTTTGTCTCTGTCTCTCTCTCCTTCCTTCTCTGTCTGTCTCTCTATCCTTTTCTCAGATTGTCTGTGTAATGGTTCCTTCTGCTGATCACTCCCAGTCGCCCTATCCATCACTGATTTGCACTTAGATTTTTGCCTGTTGTCTCTCACATCAGATAGGGAGCTCCTCAGGGGCAGGAACAATCTTTTGCCTCCCTTTGTAATCCCAGCACTTAGCACAGGGCCTGTTGCTAGGAGTTGCTGCATAAATGTCTGGTGGCAGATTCTCTCTGTCCTTTTCTCTCTGTCTGTCTCGCTGGCTCTCTTTCTTTCCCTTTCATTTCTGATCCAACACCGTCCCTTTCCCAGTTTCTAGTGGTGAATGACCTTGCCTGTTGCCCTCCTCATTCTGCCTGTGTCACCACTGAGAGAACCTGCCGAAGCTTGCCTCCACCCACCAGCCACCATTCTCCATCTTCCTTCTGAGTCACCTGCAGACTTGAGCTGATGCACAAGATGACAGGCTGTGATTTTCAGTCCCGAATCACTGCTGGGTGAAGAGATCACTGGGTCACAGATTTAAGACTAGAAGGGTCTGTGAATAGGACCCCCCCCCATCTAATAGATGATTCTCAAATAAATGAGAAGATTTGGCCAGGGTCACAGTTGAGTCGCAGAGATGGGAGTCCAACTCTGGTCCCCTGATGTCATTCCCCACTGATTTTTCACTGCTATCAGAGCTATAAGTAGGAGTATTTTAACCTGGGACAAAAGTCTTTGGGTTTTTGTGGGGAGGTGATGATGGAGAGCACCATCCTGCTATAAGTACTAGAGAGACGAATATCGCATCCCTTCTGAGAATGCTTGCAGTGAGAGGATGTGAGAGACTATGATGAAAGGGTCTCTGGGAGTGGATACCTGTGAGCAGGAGAGTTCATCACTTAGCAGTGGTACTTAACTGTTCTGTTTAGGAGAGGGCAGCCAAGTGGGCTTTAGGAACAGCATCACTGCACGAAGGAAATTCGCCTCCCAGGGCCAAACTCATTTGTCCATTACTACTAGTTACGGCTCTGACTTGATCAGATCAAATATGGCGGGCGATTTCTGCCCTGTGGACCTTGCGGGCAAGGTCAGCAGGATCAGTTTCTGCAGCCATTGATTGTTATGGAATCACAAGCCATTCTTATTTACGTGAGTGAGGAATAAACTCCAGTTTATAATGGTGCCCTTGGAAATAATCTGGGAAAGGCCCATAGGCAGGGCAGCAGATTAGCCAGGCCTTCTATTAAGGGGAGAAATGGAGAGTAATCATCAGGCAGAACTTGTACTTGACAAAGATGGTAAAATAATCCTGGAGCAACCTACCTGCAGAAAGGATCATGGAGTCAGAGGGAGCCTTAGGGCTGCCCCGTCAAATCCCCTCGTTTTACACTTGAGAAAACTGAGATCCAGGCAGGTGGGTCACACAAAGGATCATAGGTGTGTGGAACTGGAAGGGAGCCCACACTGTCTTGTTTAAGCCTCACCTTTTACACATATGGAAACCGAGTCTCAGAGCTCTTGAGCTCTGGGGAAACAGCTTTGCAAACCTTTCTATGCTCACTGATGATGCTGAAAATGATAGCTGTCCTTTATCTGGCACTTAGGATGGACCCACATTGTGCTAAGCACTTTGTAATTTTTAATCCCCTTTGATACTTACAACAACCCTGGGAGGTTGATGCTACCATTATCACTACTTTATAGATAAGGAAATTGGGGTGGACAGAGATAAGTGACTCACCTAGGGTCACAAAGCTAATAAGTGATTGAGGCTGATTTTGAACTCTGCTTCCTGATTGCAGGACTGCTGCTCCAAGCTACTGCTCTTATTTGGTGTTGTTCAGGAAGCTTGGGGACCCACTTTTCTGTGATTTTACAGCTCTCCTTGGCCCTTCTTGGGTCATTCTTCCCATCCTTCTTATCCCACAGAGCACAGGCAGCAGATTTAGGGGAGCCTGTTGTATCTCCCTCATGTTTGCCCCTTCCCCCAGAATAGGAGGAGCTCTTGAATCTGCCCCACTGAAGCTTCATATGGGCCACCCAGAACTCCGAGCTGGCTCCCCCTGTTTGGAGGAGGCATTTCCTGCAATGTGGGGAAGGGAAAAGCCAGCCGCCTCTCCGCCATTCCTCATCTGGCAAATTGTCTTTCCTGTGAGGGGGAACAAAGTCTGCAGGGTGATTCATCGGTAATTTCATTCTTTCCCCTCCTTCTTCAGGCGAGCCATGTGTGATGGGGATCCTGAGAGCACATTAAAAGCCAGTTTCTAGCCTGTCAAGATTCCCCCGACTTTGAGGGGGCCCCAACTTGATGGTGAACTCCAGTGATACACAAAGCTCACAATATGTTACAGAGGCACTTTCATAATAGAATGAGTACTTAACCACACAGAAAAATGGGACTTGACTCATAATAAAAGACAATTTTATGGAACTGTAACATTTGAAAAGCTTTATAAACATTCATTTTTATGCATGTAGGACAAGAATTGGCCCAATGGACTTGGAGGCACAAAGAGGAAGTCTGGGGTTCATATCTTGTCTGTGAAATCCTGGGCAGGTCCTTCCACTTCCAATGGGCTTCTTTCTCTGAAAAATGAGAGTTGAATTTGTGTCCTTCCAGGTTCCTACCGACCCAAAACATGTGATCCTGTGAGACTTGGTAGAGTATGTAGCACAGGAAAGATTGCAACCATTTGTGGCTTTCTGGGAAAACAGCTTAGGCTCTCTATGCCTCCATTTGCTGGGAAAAGATGGAGTTGGACACCAGTGACCTCTGGGATCCTAACTAGAGCTAAAGCTCTGTGATCCAGAAGAAAGAAATGAGACTTGATGACATTATCTGACTGGCCACAGTCACCTAGTTAGCATAGTTCTGATGAGAGGCTCGATGTTATGAGGAAAAGTTGTCTCTTGCAATACTTAGTAATGCTGGAAGCAAGATGGTCTTTGATTTTCTTGTCTTGTCTTCCTTTCTTTCCTTCCTCCCTCCTTCCCTCCCTTCCTTCCTTCCTTCCTTCCTTTTCCTTTCCCTTTCCCTTTCCCTTTCCCTTTTCTTTTTTGTTATCTACATTCAAACCAGTGTCACCAAGGGATGATCCAAGCTCCACATGGAAATTGGCTTTATAAGGAATTTAGCATGGTTTTTTAAAAGTGCTAAGCCTAGATTCAGAGCGACTGGAGTTGAATCTTCCCCCTTCCCCTTCCTCACTTTTTGACCTAGGGGAGTCTGTGTGCCACTCTGATCCCCATCTGGAGACTGAGTAGGTTAGCCTAAGTAACTTCCAAGGGACCTTCCAGTACTAAATTGCTAGTATTATTTTAACAGGGATGATGCCATATTGGGTACAAGACAGGCAAACTGGGCTCTGGCTGAAGACTCTGTCATTTTCTTTGAGATGAAAAGACAAGGTTGATATCTGGCTATCGAGTCCCTTCTTGCTTTTGCTCCTTGGTTGATGTTGGTGTAGAAGATAATTGGCAACTGAGCCAGAAATAGTTGCCTGTTTGGGGAAGCTATAAGTAAGATGAGCTAGTTCCCAGTCTCTTGTCAAACAACCTTATTGTTGGAACATGGCTGATGCCGCCTTTCCTTTGGACTTCTCACGGAGGGCAGAGATTTCTCACCTCTTGCTTTCCTAGTCACAGTGGCAGCCCATTGCAATGCCTTGAAAATGGTACTTTGCGTGGCTCAGGTTAAGTGTGAGGCAGGATCTCAAGTTGCTTCTCTGCTTTGGGTTTCTTTCTCTGAGGTGGCAAAAGCAAGAACCCGGTTCTGTCCATCCTGGCAACTGCCAGCTGAGTTGGAGATTCTAAAGTTCCTGAGTCAAGGCTAGCATTTTTTTTCAACTATGCTGGAAGAGAAAGTGATGGCCATCATCAGGAAGAGTATTTCCCCATTTGACAAATGGGAAATTGATTGAACTATTGGCTATAGGCTATAACAAAGAAAGCCTAAGATGTGACCCTGGCTGTCTGTCAGCTGTATTGGTTTTCTCCTTCACAGTCCAATTAGAGAAAACCCATGAGTCACTTGGACAGTTCAACCTAAGCTAAAAGAGATGTCCACAAAGCTGTCTCTCTTTTGAGGAGAATATAAAGAAGGGGATGGTGATACTTATTTTAAGTACCTCTCAATACATGACTTCACCTTCCATCTTTTGTCTTTTGTGACAGAAGAAATAATTCTCAGGACTTTCCCTATGAAAGGCAGGCTTCAAATCAAAATCCTCCTTTGCCACTCTCCTCCTGCTCTCCGAGTGTCCCTTTAAAGCCAATCAGCCAACTCTCCTCCTTTTCAAAGAATCCCAAAGATATGTTACCTAATTGTGGAGAGGGATCTTCCATGGACCCAGTGGCTGACCAAGAGATCATCCTCATCCCTCCAATCCCCCTTGCTTCTTCACAAAGACCCGCAGTGAGCAACAACTCAGGCCCTCCAAGGCGATTCTCTGATGCCTTCAGCCACTCAAAGTAGAAAATGTTTCTTTGTATTTTCTGCCCCTCTACTGCTTTTAGCTATTTCCCCTTCTAGACATTTGGGGTAAATCTCCCTTCTGTTTACTTGAAGACAATTCCTGTGTTCTCCACAGACATAACAAATGCTGACTCTTCTCTCTGCCAGGTTAAAGGTTTCCATTTACTTCAACTGAACCCCAGATGGCAAGCTTTCATCTCAGGGGTCATCCTCTTCTGGACCTGTTCTCATAAATCTATTTCCTTCTAACTGGGAATACATCAGATGTGGCTTTTCAGAGTATAGAACTCTACAAGTTTTGTTTTGTTTTTTAACATTGGATCTCTTTCAGTAGAGACTAGAAAACCCCCCAAAGGTAGCTTAAATAGCACCGTGGATGGACCACTCAGCTTGGCAAGAGGAAGACTCTAATGTGGCCTCTGAGACTTACTGGTTATATGACCCTGTGCAAGCCATTTAACCCTTTTTTGCTACAGTTTCCTCATCTGTAAGATGAACTGGAGAGATGAACTTCAGTGGCAAACCATTTTGCCAAGAAAACCCCAAATAAAGTCACAAAGAGTCAGACGTGACCAAAGAATAACTCAATAACATTTATCCTGTGTAGAGCTCATTTGTACATATTTACTTGTTGTCTCTCCTATTAGATCCTGAGCTTCTGTAGAATGAGGACTGCCTTACTCTTTTTTTTTTTTTTTTTTTTTATTTTCATTGCTCAAAACAGTGCCTGGAATACAGTAGGCACTTAATAAATGCTTATTGACTATTGATCATCTCTTCCTTTTCTAGAATCTCATTAAGGATCTTTTAAATATTGTCTTCTAGAATGTTGTCAAGATAAGAATCTCAGTTTACTAGATTTTTACGAAAAAGTTAGTTTTCCCCAACCCTAACCCAATCTAATTTGGCAGGTGGTTGCTCTCCCAGTACCTCTCTAATCATCTTGGACATCAGCTTTGTATTTACCACATTGATTCTTTCCTTCCCATTCCATAAAGTATTTTTGTTGGCAGAGAAAATTGAAGGAAGTTAAAAGATGAATAAATTTTCATTCCTTCCCTTGGTCATCATCATCACCCCATTCATTCTGAGGAGTGGAATGGGGGTTATCTTTTGGCAGAACTTTTTCTTGCTTTTAATATTCAATATTACTTCAATATTAATATAAAATAAATAATAAATAAATAAATATGAAATAAAATAAATAAACATACACAAATAAACATGAAAATATTTCTATTAAAATAAATATGAAATATATATAAAATATAAAATTATATTTATATATATTAAATATAAAATTAAAAAAAATACCTTTCTGCTATTGTCCTTGTCATTTTAGTGAACTTCAAGGTTATTCCAGGCTTCAGAACTTCAACACTGTTCTAAGTCTTTGTTTCTCTTGAGTTCAACACCTAGCATAGAGCCTTATACGCTTAACAGACATTCACTGCCTTGAAGTTAACCTATCCAGCCAGGCAGCACTACAGAGCACAGACCACTGAATTTGGGGTGACAAAGACTTGGGTTCAAGTCTTGTCTGAGATATTTGTTACCTGTGTGAGTCTGAGGAACTTCAGGCTCCTGATTTCACCACCATGCCTCAGTGATCCTCCAACCCTATTCTCTCATCGGTGGATTCTTCTCATGGCCTACATTTTAAGGAAGATCTTCCATTTTCTGTGTGTTATCACCATGAGCTCACACTAGGACTTCCCCAATGCCTTTTCAGATGTCTTTTATACATTGTCTTTTAAGTGAGAGTTCCTTCAAGGCTAGGACTTTTTATTGGATTTGTGTTCCAAGAAGAACTTTGTAGATCTTAAAGCACTCTGTAAAAGTATCCGCTATCCTACTGAATTTAGTTCCCTTTATCTCTCAATGCTACCCCTGCTGAAATTCTCTCTATGTATTTTCTTAATATATAAGTTGGCTCATTTTTCCCATGTTTAACTGCAGCAGTCCTCTCTTTCTCTGCCTCTTCCTTCATCTCACTGCTCCCTCAAAGGCAAACTTAATTTTTTCATTTGTTCCCAATGAGAACCCAAATCAAACTTCCCTAAAAAGTAAATGTTCTCAGGGGAAAAATTGGAACAAAAGGTTTGGCAATTGTCAATGCTGTAAAATTACCCAAGTATATAACTTGTAAATAAAAAGCTATTAATTTTTTTAAATTAAAAAAAATAAATAAAATGATAAGACCATCCTAAAAAAAAAAAAAAAAAAAAAGATTCTTAAAAAAAAAGTAAATGTTCTCTCCCCCGTTTATGGATGGGTAATAAAAAGGAGATAAGTACACCTTTTAACTTTGACAATGTAAATAGCATTTGAACTGTCCGGGCTAGCTTTCTGGAGGATCTCTGGAGTCCAAGTCTGGACTCTGTGAGTCTGAGGTCGCTCAAGCACACACTCACACACACTCGAGTCTACTTATTTCAAGTCCTCTCAGCCCTTAAATACCTTAGTACAATTACATCACCACAGCACACTGAGCATGTGCCAACTGTAGAACCCTTAGACTGTACTAAGTATATGTGAACTAGAGAATCATTATCTCATCAATCACGCTGAGTAAACACCCTGCTGTATCTTTCCTTGAAGTATATTTTTCTCAGAATTCTCCAATATAATACTCTATAAGTATTGATCATTGAAATTGACTAATGTATTTAATTCTCTATATTGCTTTTATTTACACCATTGTAGTTACTTCATAGAGTCTTCCCTACTTTATTCTGCATTGCTTCATGTAGATCCTTTGATGTTTCATTGCAATTTGTCATGCTTTTTATTATTTATTCTGCAATGACATTTCATTTTCTATTTTGCAATAATTTGTTAAGTAATCAATCCCAAGTTTTGGATGAAATACTTTATTTCCAGATTTTTTACAAAGAGATCCCTGATAGGGTACTAGCAATAAGCTTTTTCTTGCTATCAATAACCTTTTTTCTGGAACATATAGTTCCATCTATGGAGTCTTTGGATCAGAGGGTATGCACAGTTAAGTAACTTTTCTTGAAAAATCCCAGAGTATTTTCTATAATAGTTAAGCCAACGTTCAGCTCTAGCAACAGTGAGTTGCCTAGCATGCAATAATGAAATCTTTCATTATTTACTTCCATTTTCCCTGCCATGGAAAATGGACTTTGGACTAGCAAGATCAGAGAGGAAAAAAGGTCATTAGGAAATTAAGGCCCCAAATAAGAGGATTTAAAGAGTGAACCAATCTTCAGGGAGATCAGATTGATAACATGGAACTTCCTGAGAACAATATACCTATCCAAAGATGGAATGTGCTGCCTCACTAGTGGTAGTTTGTAAACAAGGATTGTTGAACTTTTGCTGGATATGTATGTGATCCAATCAATTCCTATTTAACTAAATCAGACACCCTTAGAGGTCCTTTCCAATGGTGGGATTCTGGATTTCTATAAATAGGAAATGAGCAAGTTGAAGTAGTTAGGATAGACCACTGCCTGGGAACCTAGTAAATTGTCCCTCCTCATTCAGTGATTATAAGCTTCTGCTTCTCTTCTCTTTCCTGATTCACAACTCCTTAAAAATCATCCTGTTAGAAAGAAGTAGCCAATCCGGCTCCTTTACTTATGATCTTAATTCCATTCCTTCTTGTTTCCCTTGGGAGTTTATTCTTCCAGATAGAACTGGATGGGAGAGGGACTTGCCCTTCCCTCTCCTATATCCAGATGTTGAGTTTGATTGGTTTCAAAGTAGGGTCATCCTGCCTTTATTGAAAGGTAGATCTCTTAAAACCGAACTAAAAAAATCCAAAACCAAAACCAAACAAAACAAGACAAAAACCTTTGACATTGTTAACTACTTCCATCTACTCTAGTGTCCCAGAGATGTTAATCGTAGCAAATTAGCATTTCTAGTGTAGAGTTTCCCCCAAAGGGGAGAAGTAGAAAAGGTGCTCAATATATAGTGTAATTTGAATGTGGGGCAGGCAATTTATTACTCCTTATAAAAAGAATGTTAAGCATTAAAGAATCATAGGGCACATTAGCAGAACAATTAGAACATAATTCAGTAATTTAATTTATAACTACTGGCACAGTTAGCTGGGAAGCCAATATTTAAGCCCCATCAGGGCATAAAGCACTTTTGTAGTACTCATCAGGCATTTGGTATTTCACCTTGGCTCAGAACCATCCAATCAGATGTTAAGATTGGGTCGCTCTTCCTTCTGGTGGCTTGCTCCTATTTCTGCCTCAACGGATTGGGCTCTCATCGGTCCCAGGTTTCCTCTGAAACTTTCAAATTCACGAGGTCACATCCTGGATATAGACAAGGCTGATTCTCGATCATGGCTCAGAAAAGGAAAGGCGAATGATGTGGTTCATCCCCAGGTTCATGCTGCCCTAGGCTTCACACATGGAAGCTAGACTTCCCTACCCAGCTGTAGGGATACAAGTACAAATAATCCATTTATTTCCCAACTGAGAAAGAGAGATGAGGAGAATCAAAGTCAGATCCCTTTGCACCTTCTTTGTGTTTTCAGTTAGCTAGGAGACTCTATTGTCTTACATCCTAAGCCTACTCACTCCAAGTGATGAGTCAAACATGGAAAAAGAAAAACAAAATAGTACCTTCAATCCTACCACAGGTTGGTTTTAGAAATGTTGACTGGCCATCCATCATGGTGGTTGAGGGAAGTCAACTGATATCAATCAGTAAATAATTATTAAGTGCCTACTATATGATAGTTAATGTGGGGGATACAAAAAAAAAAAGATGGTTCCTCTTCTTAAGGATTTTATAATCTAATGTATAAACCTCTCGCCATCTGCATGTTCTTATCCCCATAAACAAATCTAGCTCTCTGTCATCCTTAAAAATCACCTTAATGTGGGGCAGCCAGGTGGTGCAGTAGATAGAGCACCACCCCTGAAGTCAGGAGAATCTGAGTTCAAATCTGATCTCAGATATTTGACACTTCTTGGCTGTGACCCTAGGCAAGTCACTTAACTCCAATTGCGTCACCTAAATAAATAAGTAAATAATAACTTTAACATGATTGTGTTAGGATCCCTAGTTATCATTTTTTATTTCTTCTCACTTTGTGATCCAAACTCCAAAATGGAGAAGAGAGAGGAAGGAACAAGACAAACTACCCTACACCATATCTGTTGCCTTTTACTAGCTCTGCCCCGCCTCCTGATTCTACCCCTAAGCTGGAAATTCTCTCTTCAAAGATACCAATAATCTGTAAATTGGAAACCTAGATGACCTTATCTCAGCCTGCTTCCATTCATAACAGCCTCCTAATTAGTTTCAGTTTCTAGTCTATCCTTTTTCTAATGCATTCTCCACCCAACTATTAACATGATCTTCCTACCCATAGATCTGCCAAAAATATTCAGTGGCTCCCTACTGCCTCTAGGACAGAAGATAAATTTCTCTATTTGACAATAAAAAAACTTCCCAGTTTCATGCTAATCTATCTTCCTCCCCAGAATAAACAGAATAAACATTTACATCAAAATTAGCTCTCTTGCTTTGAATATCTCTATATCATACATCTCAATAATGTATCATTGTGCAAATTGTGCTCTGTGCCTAGAATGCCTTCCTTCCTTGCCTCTGCCCCTTGCAGCCCTACTTTCCTTCAAAACTGAGCTTCAGGTATTAGCTACCTCCTCCGTGAAGCCTTCCTTTATTTCCCCAAGAACCTTAAGTGACAGCCAAAGAGGTTGAGTCCCTCTCCCTCCCTCATTGCTCATCCCCATCTCTTCCCCTTAGACTCAGCTTCCCTTAATGTTCTTTCTCCCTCTCTCCACCTACCAAATTTCTATCCTGACTGTAACCCCCACCAGTGCCGTCCCCTCCAGAGAGTCCAAGCTGACTGTTCAGTAAGAAGCAGCCCTCTCTTCCCTCCAGCTTTAAATAACACTAAACTTTGCCCTTCTCTAAAGCAGCTAATGCTCTAGTTTGGGGATTCCAATAAAGAGAAAATGCCAAACACTTTGTCCAAAACACATATGACATAATAAGAGCATCAATGAGGTAGAAAGTAGTGGAAGGAGGTGGGGGGAAACAAATACAAAATGAGATCGTTCCCCCATGTAAGTAAGCACATTGATCTACACCAAAAGATATTTAATGCACGTTGCTTGGGTTGTATTAAATGTGGGACTCATCCAAAAAGGGCACGGACCCAGAGAGGCGACTGAATGCTGAAAACATATGTGAGTCCAGGCTCAGTGTGGGGTCATGGAGAGCTGGGGGAAGCTGGGAGCCCCAGGAGACCCACATTGCTGGAAAGGGTGGGGTTCAGTTTAATAAGTCCATTGGGCATCTCTGATGGGTATGGCTCTCACAGAGCTGGCTCTGTGTATGGGGGAGGCAGTCATGGCAGTTGGGGTGTATGATAACGATAAAACAAGCTGATTTTCAATCAGGAGCCTCCCAGGATGGGGCTTGGTGTCCAAACATCAGTAAGGGGGAGTTTTCCCAGCTACCATGACCCTGACTGAGACCCAAAGTTCTGGAGCTCAAACAGATGCAGAAGAGAGGATGGCCAAAATCAGCTTTGTCTGAGGCTGTCTTTGATCCCTTGCTCTCGTCCCAGGGGTTAGTGCTACCTTGCCTTTCAATATCAGTTGACATTTACTCACGCTTACTATCTGTGTGGCTTTGGGAAATAACCTTCTGTAGGTGCCATTTTGTTCTTTTGCAAAATGAGAGGTTGGATTAAGTGGCTTCTAAGCCCACTTGGGTCTCCTCAGCAGTGGCTAAGTTGGAATTTATCTTCATGGACCACAGACACACAGCAGCACAGATATGGGCGCTGCAGGGGATATCAGTGTTCCCCTAGCCCGATCTCTCATGACGATAGCCACTCTTCGGTGATGGCCAGTGTTGGGCCAATCTCTGAACATACAACGACAGACATCCCACCGGCTTCTCTGGGAACGAATTCTTGCCGAAACAGCTTGTGGCAGCCCTTCAAAGACAGTCAGCAGATTCACTGGATTCTTCTCTGCAGATTGAATATTCAAATGTCCTTCTTCAATTATAATGCTCAGAAGGGAACAGTCTTCCAGATGAGATGTGATAGTGTGGTACAAAAGGTAGAGAAGTTGGTTTTTCCTCAGATGCTTACTAGCTGTATGGCCCCAGGCAAGTCATTTAATTTATTCCTGCCTCAGTTTCCTCATCTGCAAAATGAAGATAATGTTAGCACCCAATTCCCTAAACTGTTGTGAAGATCAAATGAGATGATATTTGTAAAGATTTTTTTTGCAAATTGTAAAATGCTACATGTCAGAGCTGTTATCATCATCATCATCATCATCACCATCATCTCTCAATTTCTAGAAACTGTATCCCTTTTCACAGAAACAGCCCAAGACAACAATCATTTTTTGACTGCCACATCATATTGCTGACCCATGCTGAGTTTGTGGTTCAGTCAAACACCAAGATATATTTTTTTTTTCAGAAGATCTGATGTCTAACTAACTATGCTTCCCCCATCTTGTATTTTTGAGGCTGATTTTTTTTAACCCAAGTACAAGATTTGACATTTATCCCTAATGGAGACTTTATATTTATCCCTCTTTCTTTCTTTTTTTCTTTCCCAAAATAGACTGTATTCTCTTTAAGACTGTGACGGTTTCATTTTTCCTTTGTGTCTCCAGTGGCTCGCCCATAGAAAGCATTTAAATGCTTGTCAAACTGTCATTGAGTCCTAGGCTAAGCATTTCAGGAAGGAGAGTGACAAAAAAGGAGCCATGAAGGTCATGAAGGAAGGTATCAAAGCATTAGTTGAAGGAACTGGGGATGTATATGCTGGAGAATTAAAAATTGCTGGATAAAATAGTTTTTCAAGTATCTGAAAGGCTGACTTGGGCAGGATAGTTTAGCCCTATTCCATTTGGTCCCAGGCTGGAGATCCCAGCCGGTGAGGGGAAAGTTGCTAATTTAGGGGGAACCTCAGGGATGGACCCAGAGCTGGCTGAAAGGGGGATGAAGGGACTTGTTTCAGGATGTGAAAAGTTTCCACTGAGTAAAGGACTTTCCCCAAAGAGTGGATGACTCTTTGGGTTAGCCTGATGTCTAACTACGCTCCCCCCATCTTTTATTTTTAGGCTGATTTTTTTTAACCCAAGTACAATTAGCCTAAGTGACCCTTTGATCCCCTCCATGAGATTCATAACCTTCTGCTCTGCCTTTTGGTAGCCAGAGATCAGATACTCTCTCCATCTTTGAGCTCTAAAGATGATGAATTGTAATTCTGCACAGGGAATTCTCGATTGGTGCAAGTCTTGTCAAGCTTCCTGATCTGGAGGGAAGCTCATGTCCTTTGCTGTGGACAGGCTAGTTTTCCCTTCACCCCACTCCAGTCTTCCATCATCTCTTGCCTGAACTATTGGAAGAGCCTCTGTCGCCATGTACTCCCTTCATACAGCTTTTTAGTTAGCATCCCTAAAACATGACCCAAGTACTCCCCTTCTTCACAATCTCCGGTGACTTTTCTTGCCTCTTTACCTATTGCTTATTATCTTGAATGATATTCTCATTCTGGCATTTATGGCCACCCACAATATGCTCGTCCTCCTTCCATGTGACTTGCGATCTAGCCCCTCAGTATCTTTTCTCAGTCAGTCCCCAATACCTCAGTCAGAGGCTCTGCGTCTCAGAATCCCTAGCTTCCTTCTGGCCTCAGCTCAAACTGAAATTTGTCTCGATGTCCCTTTTTTTTCTGCTCCTATCCACACACAGTCGTTAGTTCTCTTTCTGTCACTGTTTTGTTTCTCTACCTCTTTTTCTCTTACTATTTCTGCTTTTCCTGTCACTATCTTCCTCTCACTCTAGCTTTGTCTGTCTAGAAATGACTTTATAGCAATTAAAATTTGAATGAAAGACCTGTCTATTAATCTGTCTATCCATTCCCCTCACTCCTGTCCTTCATTTGAATGTGTCCCTCTCTGGTCACAGCCTGGAACATTGATCTAGGAGAAAACCAAGTTGTTCTTGTGAACCTCAAGGAAAGGGTGAATTCTTGGAGAGGACTCAGTGTGTCTCTGTGGGTGGTAGGAGGTGCCAAAAGAAGTAGGTCACACTGGTCAGTGAGCGATTTTCCTCTCTTAGAAATCAGCTCTGTTCCATTTTGACGAGGGGGGGACAATGTGAAGTGCCATGGTTCTGAGCAGCTCCCCTTCCCCCCAAATCTCTCCCCCCTCCAGCTCTCACAGCGGACTGGAGGTATCAGGGAAGTAGCACACTCCCCCAGAAAGCGGATGTTTTGTGTGACACTGATGTAGTGGGGATTTCATTGTTCCTACCCAGCTGAGGGCTCCAGATCTCATTAGGCACTTCTCTTCGGAGGAAGTGAATGGAAAACATCCTCTAAATGTAGGGATATTGACTAGGCAGGCCCCCTTTCTCTCTCAACCATTCACACAAGTGCTCAAAACAGAAATAGCTTGTTCTTATGAATGGAGTGGGCTTGTTCTCAATGCTGGATGATTCACCAAGTTCTAGAGAGAGTCAAGTTTCTGCAGAATGTAATTGTGTCGATTTTCAGGGCTTCTGCTTATATAGCATCTTCCTCTTACCCTACTTTTTCTGTCTCCTTTTCTCTCTCTCTCTCTCTCTCTCTCTCTCTCTCTCTCTCTCTCTCTCTCTCTGTCTCTGTCTCTCTCTCTCTCTCTCTCTCTGTTTCTGTCTCTTCCTTTCTCTTTCTCTCTCTCTCTCTCTCCCCCTCTCCCTCTCTCTATATTTATCGTGTTTTCAATAAAAACACACATATTACATAATCCATGTTTTTGGCACACATATATGTATATATGTAAAGGTATATGTGTATGTTTATATATTTTCCCCATGGGGAAAACCCTCCATCTTTTCTTTGGCTTTTCATAATCATCTCTGCAGGAGACCAGATTTTATTTGCTGCACATGCACAATAGAAAAGCAAGAGGACTGGGCCCCTTTCCTGCAGAATTTCCTCCCACCCAACATTCCCTAATTGCTCCTGTACCTGTGGGTGGTAAATCAGCTCTTGGTTTAGGGAGGAAATAAACAGATGCAAACAGGGAGTCTTTTTCACCAGCGGTGGGACTCGAGAGCCTGCATTTGTAATAAAATCCTATTTTATTAAAATCCAATTTGTGGCTCCTAGAAAAGGATGCCCTGGTTGTCAGAAACCACTCAAAGGTCTTTTAGAGCTGGGGAACCCAAGCACAACTGGCAGTTCCATGTGGGGAGCAGGTACTGGGGGCAGAGGAGATGGGGGTGACTTAGACATTGCCCCAGCCCTCAGGAAACCCGATGGAAAGCGGAGGTTGATACAAAAGTCATTATAGAAAGTAGAACAAGATGAATAGTCTTCAGTCTTTTTCTCCTTATTATGACTAACCCCAGAGCTACGGTGCTGTAGCTTTTTCTCCTTCTCAATCTCACCCACTCACCCCCTCTCCAGCCCCTGGGCGATCTTGTGTCCAGTCTCCTTACCTCATTGACACTGCCCTGTCCGGGGTCCCCCAGGCCAATGGACCCTCCTTACTCCTCCTCTGTGGATGGTTTATAGCATTTAAAACAGGTGACAATTTTCTCCTTCTAGACATTCTCTAGGCACTTTTATGCCACATCCCAGAGAAACAGAGTTAGAGGGAAGGACAGAGGCCATCTAAGACCCTATACTCACTATTTTCATGGCTAGATTCACAGGCTCCATGTCTACTTTGTTCTGCTTGCTGTCTCTTGGGGGATGATCTCCTCCTGAGCCCCAAAACACGGGGGCCTCCCAAAGGTCTGTCTTTGGTTGGCTTCCATTCTCTCTACGCTCTGAGCCCGAGCAGACTATCTACCTCAGTTTCCCCACTGTCTGTCCCCTATGTTCATGGCATCAATGATCCCTTCTAGGTGGTTCTGATATTATTTGAGCTTGTTTTTCTGGATGAAATGAGGGCTTGGGGAATGTTTTTTGGAAGAAGAGGGAGGCAATGTTACATAATACAAGGGATGGTCTACTTGCTGTTGTGAAAAACTGGGTTCAAATCCTACCTCAGATACTTATGGTTAGGTGTCAGTGAACAAGTCTATTAATCTCTCTAGGTTCAGGCTTTTCATTTACAAAATAAAGGGGTTGAATTTAGTGGTTCCAAGTCTCTTCCAGGTTTAAATCTGTGACCCCATGAGACTGCTGGGTCTCTGTACCCCATTAGAAGAAGGGACTTCAAAGTCCCTTCCAGGTCTAAATCCAATTCTATGGTCCCATGTTTAGTAGATCCTAAATCCGCAAAACATGGCCAGACTCAGTTTCTTCAGCTGTAAAAGGAGGTAATAATAACATCTACCTTACCAGGTCTCAAAATAAAATTATCTCTGTAAAGTTCTTTACTGACATTTCAAATACTGTGCAAATTCTTGGCCATTGTAAGGGGAGTTGGGACTTGAAGGATAAATAATTTTTCTTTGGTTGATTACTTAAGGCTTCTTGGGGGAGGTGCCATTGGAGCTTCGAACGGAGGGAAGAATTGAGATGTCCTAGTTGACCAATGAAGGCTTCTGAGAGAAAAATAGGAACTGGGCTTTGAAGCTGGGCATGACTTCATCAGGCAGAGGGATGTGGGAGGGCAGGTATTTATAACATCCTTGACAATAGACAGGAAGAAATTCATTTAGGGCTGCGGAAGCTTGCCTGTAATGATGCTTGCATTACGAATGGCAGAACTCATTTCATCTGAAGCCGATGGGGCTCTTTTTGCACTTAGCTTCGTGCCTCTGGGGGTGGGGCAAAGCCTCCTTCTTGAGGGGCAGCTGAATCTTTTCGATGGGGTGGCCCAGCCCGTGCTGAGGCTGCGGATGGCAGTGCCAGGCCACCCTCTGCCCGACTGTCTCACTTGATTCTATTTATGGACACTGCAGAAGGAGACAAAATGAAAATCGATGGAAATGCCATGTTCCCACACAAGTCCTGTATTTATAGGTATTAGAAATGGGGATGAGTCACCGGCGCTATAGTCAATGCCTGAGAAATGGGGGTCTTATCCATTGAGAGAGAACATAAAGTGCCTTTGACTTGATCCCTGCTTTCCTCTTGAGATCCTCCTCACCTGGGTCAGCACAAAGATGGCGGCATCTAGAGTGGAAGGAGGCCCAAATGGACTTCTTGTCCAATCACGGTGTTCAAGGGAGCAGGGATTCACTCACAGACATGAAACAACAGGGGGATTCCAGGGGCCCTTTCTTAGGGATGGAGCTTGCCCATGTTCCCTACAGGCATCGGACCCAAAGTAATTCTGTACAAGAATTAGCCAGAAGGGATGAGGAAGGGAAGACTCAAAGTTTCAGAAGCTGAAAGCTAGAAGGAACCTCCAAGATTATCTGGTCCCATCGATTCCTTTTGCATTTTAGGAAAATGGCTCCAAGCTCAGCTCAAAAGCAGAGTGGATAGGGTTGGATCCGGAGCTACAAAGATCTGAATTCAAAGGTAGCCTCCAATATTTACCAGCTAGGAAACATTGTGCAGACTCCAGACTGAATGACTATCTTTGTTTCCTCATGAGGATACTAGAGGAATCTACTAGGGCGGTTGGGAGGAAAATGAGACAATATTTGTAAACTCTTAAAATACTACAAATATATACAAACACACACACATATAGGACCCTAGTGAGTCTCACATATATGTATGTATTATGATCATTATTATGTGACCAATTTTTGACATTAACTATAGAAGGCTTAATGAGAATCATCTTCAGGGGCTTAAATTATCTACAACCTGAGTTGGGGCTTCGACCAAAGAAAGAGAAGTTAGATTTGTTCTTTTTGTCCTTAGAGGGCAGAGCTAAGAGTCAAGTCTTGTGTAAGGAAGAATAAGGAGTCACTGGATAATAGAGAAGGCAGAAGGGAGGGGAGTGAAAGAAAATGCACAAGGTTAAAGAGAACTTTAGAGGCCAAAGAGGATTTTGTGTTTCATCCAAGGGATAAGAGGGAGACATAGTGTATCTCATCATATCACAGAGCGTCACATTGTATCATCTTGGTATCACTGACTTTGGCCTTCCCTCTCTCCTCCCTCTCTCTGTCTCCCCCCACCTTTCCCTCTTTTCCTCCCTCTCTTTCTCTGTCTCTCTCCTTATCTATTTCCCTATCTACTCATCTGTCCATCTCTTCATCTCTTTTCATTGTTTGAGCTCGAAGGGATCTCGGAGACCAAACAATCCCTTCATTTTACAAAGGTGGAAATGAAGGCTTCCACATTCTCCTAGGCAACACAGAAAATTAAGTGTCAGGATAGAAGTTTAAACCCATGTTTTCTGACTGGAGTCCCATATTCTATTCTTATTGGTGGTACTCTGTCTCCTGCACCACACATTTTGAATGTTGGCCTTAGTAAGTCAATCAAAGCAATTTTAATTGCTGTTGCTGCTGCTACTACTACTACTATTACTACTACTACTTCTACTGGTACTACTATTATTACTACTACTGCTTCTACTGGTACTACTATAATACTATTATTACTACCACTGCTTCTATTGCTACTGCTACTACTACTTCTATTATTACTACTTCTTCTAGTATTACTATTGCTACTACTATGACTACTGTTACTACTACTACTTCTATTACTACTATTAATCCACCTCCTATTTCCACTATTTTTACTTTTCCTACTACTACTACTACTTCTACTGCAACTATTACTACTACTATCACCACTACTACTACTACTGCTGCTACTACTACTATTCTACTACTATTACTACTACTGTTACTACTATATTACTATTACTACTACTACTACTACTATTACTATTATTACCACTACTACTATATTACTATTATTACTACTACTGCTTCTACTACTACTACTACTATACTACTATTATTACTACTACTGCTGCTACTAACTACTACAAGTGCTATGACTACTACTACTATTATTACTACTACTGCTTCTACTGCTACTAGTATATTACTATTACTACTACTACTACTACCACTACTACTCTTACTATTACTACCACCACCACTACTACTACTATATTACTATTATTACTACTATTGCTTCTACTGCTACTACTTCTATTAGTAATGCTTCTATTAGTATTGCTATTACTACTACTATTTCTACTACTGCTTCTACTGTTACTACTACTACTATTATTCCTCCTCCTCCTCTTCTTCCTCCTATTTCCATTACTTCTACTTTTCCTATTACTACTATTTCTTCTTCTTCTTCTTCCTCCTCTTCCTCCTCCTCCTCCTCCTTCTCCACCTCCTCCTCCTCTTACTACTACTACAATTGCTAGCACTACTAGCTAGCATTTACATAGCACTTACTGTATACCAGGCGTTGTGCTCAATTCTTTACAATTATTATCTCATTTGATTCTCTTAACAACTTGTGTACCAGGCCTAGGAGCAAAAGATAGATGTAGTGGAAGTTCTTTTCCACTAAAGGTTAGACTGGGTGATTATTAAGGTCCCTTCCAACTCTGAGGATAAACAAATTCTGAGATATTTCTTTTCTGTTATCTTAGTTAAAGGGCTGCTTTAGTCTCTAAGCAGACCCCACAGTTGCCTCTTTCCAGCAGCAGTTTGGCTTGGGAGCCTGGTCTTGGTATAGAATCACCTCCTAGCATCTTCAAGGAGGCCTTGGCCACTGCGAAACCCTTTGTTTGGATTTTGAAGTAGAGGGTCCTGGGGGGGGAGGAGGGATAGATTGACAGCTGACTGCATAAAACAGAGATTTTCTGTCTCTGAGCTGGGAACACTACCAGGACTTGCCAGCTGTCAGTCTAGGCCACTGCTGCCCTGAAATCATTGGAGATCAGAGGCAAAGAAAGCAAGGAAGGTGTGGATGGTTGGGCAGCAGGGGACGACTCGACAGACACCTTTTTCCCTCCCCTCTCTATGAAAGTGATTGGGCTCTTCTGAGTCTTTCACTCTTGGGAGATTTTGTAGATGGCAGAGAACTCAGCAGCTGCCTTGTCATAGATTCATGTAATTTTCTGGGGGAGGAAGGGTTTTAGAAAAGGGGTAGACACGAATAGATGAGGGGACCACTAAACCACACATAAGGATCTCATGAACCACAAATTGACATTGAAACATGTTAACAAACGATGGCTTATTGTATTTTTATTTATTTTGTTAAAGAATTCCCTATTACCTTTGAATCTAGTTCAGGTGCACTCTAGAATCTTGTAAATCTTCAAAAAAAAAAAAAAAAAACAGGTGCCCCCTTTCATTTCACAGATGTAAAAAGGATTACAGAAAGGGGAGAAGGCCCTCCAGGTCCCATAAGCAAGGAATATCTCTGTTGTCATACTCAAACCTAGTGGATGAAGCAGGGTTTGAGAGACAAACATGCTGGACTGGAATTTGTTTCAGTAACTCCCCAGCTGTGTGACTCTGGGAAAGTCACTTCACTCAGTTTCTTCATCTGTAAAATGAGTTAGAGAAGGGAATGGCCAAAGAAATCCCAAATAAGATCATGGAGGTTCAATGACCCTGAAAACCAAATATGGGCTTAGTAGTATATGAAATACCTGCCCCTCAGAAAGTTTTCATGAGACTCAAAAAACAGAACATGGGAAAATGCTTTTTGTGAAGCCATGAGGGCCATGTAAATGTTATTTTTCATTATGCATTTCCTTTCATTATTTCCTATGTATGCTGTCTCACTTTGTACATATTTGTTTGTCTGTTGTCTCTCTCATTAGATTGGGAGCTTCTTGAGGGCAGAGACTGTCTGTCCTTAGCACTTAGCACTTAGGCCTAAATGCAGTGCGTGTTTAATATATGCTGAATGATTAATGAGGGGGTCTGCACTTTGAAGCTGAAGCCTTTGACTCTCAGGTCATGGCAGTTCCTACCGTGTCCAGTTTCAATGGGACCAGAGATAAGTACTGGACCTCTCTTTGCATTGATCTATGAATCTTCCTTTGAGGAAACTGACCTCTGCACGTTCAAGTCATTCCTTTCTTTGCAAATAAAAGTCATCAAAAGCTAAGTGAAGCACTGACAAGATCACCCAAATGGGAAGTGTCAGAAGTGGGACCTGGTTTATACCGTATCTGCTGTGGAAAGGGAACCCACCACCTTTTAAAACAGTTAAATGCACAGGGGGAAATGCAGTTGTCATGAAAGTTTCCTTGATATATAACTTAAATTGTTCTCTTTGCAACTCTCTCTCTATTGCTCCCGGGTTAGTTTGTTTTTGTTTTAAGGTTCCGTGGGACCAAGGATAACAAAATATCATCCCTCTTCAGCTTTTCAAATACTTGAAGTTCCCTATTATGTCCCCCCACTGCTTTTCTCAAGGAAAGAAAAATTCCAGTTTTTTTCCACCAGTTCCCCATAGACGGTGAGCGGAAGACTCTTCAGCACTGATTCTCCGGATACTTCCCAGGTGATCGATGGCATTCTTAAATGGTATCATCCAGAGCTAACCACTGTCCTCCAGATGTCGACCGACAAGGGCAGAGTCTGGGAGCCGACCTACCTTCTTCTGGCTGGACGCTTTGTCTCTCCTCACACGTCCCCAGATGACGTAGACTTTTTTTTGGCTGACACATCGCACACTGACTCATCCTGAGCATGAACCCGAGGTCCCTTCGCTGCAGTGACATTTATTAAGCAGCTACTTTGTGCAGAGAAGAAAGAGAAACTCAGGGAAGTTAAGTGATCTCCCAACTCATAAATGTCAGGGCCAGATTCAAACTTAAAAGTCAGGCCCCATCCACGTCACCATGTGCCCCGATCCACGTTTCACCGGCCCGTGCTCCAGGAGGACAAATACTTGTGCTCTTTCTGGGGCTGCATTTTGACAAGGATATTTCCACTGGGCTTGTCAGCATTGTCTAACAGACCATTGTCTTAGGACAAGGCCAGAAAAACATGACCCTCGGTTTCTCTCTTGGCAGTTCAGCTGTTGAAGGAACCGGTGAATTCAAATGAAACATGGACCGGTCTTATGAGCTTCTTTTGTGTCCTTCTGTCAAGTGAGTCAACCGTCCTCTCTTCAGCGTTGTGAGCCGCCTGTGACCTGCCTCCCCTCGGCTTTGTGGGAACGTCGGGCAACAAACTGCAGCCCAAGTGAGTGACAGTTAAGTCAACCATGAGTTCTGAACCAGGGCGTGTGACGTGACTGGAGGAGTGAAGATGGAATCCTTGCCTTGCTTCCTAATGAGTGACTTTTGACATCACTTCCGACGCTAAACCTTGAGTTTATGAACTTCCGTACTACCTGGCATTTGGCAGAAAGTCAGCCCTCCTGCTCTCACGACAATTGTGTCAAGTATGGGCCAGCTGGTTTAAGGAAGTGTGCCCATGCAATTGCTGTCAGATAAAAGAAAAAAATGGCCCCTAACCCACTTACGTTCCCCCTGGAGATTTAGGGCTGTTGGACTGTGGCCTAGCGCTTCTGCCATTTTTGTATGAGTCAGTGAGAAAGTCAACTTTGGATACCACGGACAACGAGCAAGAAACAAAAGCAGCAAAAACAATAGAAATCTTGTCTCAACTTTTAATGATAGCTAAGTTGAGCTGAGAATTCAGGCTTTAGATTACTTTCATCCCTGGGATTGAGAGGGTAAGAGAGAAAAAAAAGAAAATCAGCCCCAAAAGTGATCCTACATTTAGGAGGTGTGGGCCCAAATAGAATCAATGACAGAGGTGTCTGTCACATACCCAGTAATGATTCTACTTATGCTCTCTAGGGTAAGAATTGCTTTGTTAATGGGAACTCATCTCCAGGAGAGAAAACCTCCACTATAAGTCAGTTAGTCAGTCAACAAGCATTAATTAATTACTTAATCTCTGTCAGGGGCCGTGTTAAGTGCTGAGGATATAAATATAAGCAAAAAAGAAATAAAAAAGTTATTAAAATAAAATATAGTGTTCCAAAGGAAATCAATTATATTGAAAAACAAGTTTAAAAAAGTCCACATATCCTAGGTTTAGAGTTCCTCTCTCAGACAGTTGCCCGGAGCACTGAGGGGTTAAGCAAATTGCCCAGAGTTCCACAGTCAGAGAGAACACTTGAATTCGGATCTTCTTGGCTTAGAGGCCAGCTTCTCTCTTCCCTACCAATTTCCTTAACTGAATTTAATACTTATAATTAATATGAGCTTGACTTAAAGGTCACAACTAGGACTAGAATGAAGGGAAGATATTATTCTAAAGTAGAATAAGGGCTAGGCCAGAATCTAAATGGGCAAGCCACACCAACCGACTTATATAAAAATCCCCGACCCCATCCACGTGGAGGGCTAGAGCCAAGAAGAGAGGTAGGGATAGCTCTCTGAAAGAGCCTTAAAAGAGGTATGAGGGACTAATTTAGGTCCATACTCTGAATTACAGATCACATTGCTTGCCATTTAGTGGAGGGGGTGGGGGAAGGAGGGGAAAATCTGAAACACAAGGCCATGCAAGGGGCAAAGTTAAAAAATTATCTGTGCACATGTTTTGAAAATAAAAAGCTTAAAAAAAATGAACTGAATTAGATATCACAAAGGTGACGTCACATGCTGCTATGTAGGGAACTCAAGCATCTTCACTAGTAAGCACCAGGATGTCAATGCTCAGCCTGTGTGGTCCATGACAGCCGGAGTTGTTGGGAAGGACATTGGTCTCTCATCATTTCAGGGCTGAGAGGAATGATATGGATATGTCCTCCTCCCCCCTACCCATATTTGTAATATTCTTGGATGTTGTCTGTGACCTTTCTGTACAAGGCCTCCCACCATCTGGAGATCACCCTGTATGTGTGAGATGGTGAACACCTGCAAGGTTGTGTTAGTGCAGACCCATGCTGATTAACTCACAAAGTAAACCCCTCTCTGTGCTATCTCTGGTTCTTTAACTTTCAAGGTCTTTTATAATAATAATGATAATGATAATTACTATTATTAAATTTTCTTCTTCTCTACCTCCCTCTTCTTCCTGGAAATTTCTCCATAAGTATTGCTTTGGCTGCATTCTGCAAATTTTGCTTAAAGATACCATAGAAGAAGGGAAAAATTAAGTGATTTCCAGACAAAAATAGACAGTAAAACTTTATTAGTAGGAGAACTTAAGTTCCTCCTCTCTGAGATAGATAAATCTAACCAAAGTAAACAAGAAATTACGGAGATCAACAGAATTTTAGAAAAGTTAGATGTGATAGACTTATTGAATGGTATCTTTAAAAAATGAACATGTATTTAGGCATAAAAACTTTACAGATTCAGAACAGCAGAAATAATAATTTTATCAGTTTCAGACCAAATTTGAATAAAAATTATTATTCAGTAAAGGACAATGTAAACTGATTAAAATTATTTGGAAACTAAATAACCTAATACTAACAAATGAGTGAGTTTTTAAAAAAGAAAAAAAAACAAATAAATGAAATGATAAATAAAATTAATGCAAGTGACAAAAATGAGAAGACATACCAAATTTGTGGGATGCAGCCAAAGCAGTACTTAAGAAAAAAAATTCTGTCTCTAAACACTTATATCAATAACAAAGAGAAAAAGCAAACCAATAAGTTGGACATGCAATTAAAAATAAAAAAAATAATAAAATCTCCAATTAAACATAAAATTGGTTTATTAGTTAATTTGATTTGTTAAAAAAGAAAAAAAAAAGAAGAAAACCACATCATCAATACCAAAAATGAAAAGGATGAATGTATTACCATTGGAGATGAAATTAAAGACATTATTATTAGGAATTATTTTGTTTATTTATGTTGAATAAAACAGACAATATAAATTAAATGGATGAATTTTTATAAAATTTAAATTCCCCAGATTAACACAAGAGGAAGTAGAATACTTTAATAGCTCTATATTGGAAAAAGAAATTGAATAAGCTATCAATAAGCTCCCTAAGGAAAAAAAATGCACAAATAAATTCTACCAAATTTGTGAAGAACAATTGATAGATGGTAAAAAGATATAAACAGACAATTTTCAGAGGAAGAAATCAAATCTAAATCTAGTTATGTTAAAATGCTCTAAATTACTATTGATTAGAAAATTACAAACTAAAACAACTTTGAGATATCACTTCACACTTATCAGATTGACTAAAATGACAGAAAAGGAAAATGACCAATGTTGGAGAAGATAGGAAAAGTAAGGTGGAATTGTGAACTAATTCAACCATAGTCAAGAGCAATTTGGAATTGTGCCCCAAAGGCTACAAAACTGTGCATGTTCTTTGATCCAGTAATACTACTACCAAGCTTGTATCCCAGAGAGATTTAAAAAAAATAATACACACATACACACATACACACACACTCTCTCTCAAATATTAATAAGCAGTTCTTTTTGTGGTGGCAAAGATTTGGAGACTGTGAGGATGCCCAACAATTGGGGAATAGTTGAACACATTTTGACATTTGATTGTGATAGAATATTATTGTACTATAAGAAATGATAAGCAGGATGGTTTCAGAAAAACCTGGAAAGAATTATATGAACTAATATCATGAGAAATTGGCAGAACCAAGAGAACTTTGTATATAGTAAAACCAATATTATATCATCAATTGTGAATGTCAGCTGTTCTGATCAGTACAAGAAGACAAGACAATTCTGAAAACTATGATGATAAATGCTATCCATCTTTAGAGAAAGAATTGATGGAGACTGAATGCAGATCAAAGCACAATTTTTTTCACTTTATTTTTCTTCTTTTTTGGGCAACGTAGCTAATGTGGAAATATATTTTACATAATTTCGCATATGTAATTGATATCATATTCCTTGCCTTCAAAATGCATTACAGGAGGGGTGCAAAGGTGAGAGGGAATCCAAAACTATTTTTAAAGTAATGTTAAAATTAATCAATAAGATTTTTAAAATAAATTAATTTTTAAAAATTGAGCTATGGCTTTGGTTACCACACTATAGTCTTGCTGCTGAATTACACTGCATTTCATGTGGGAGTGGGAGAAAAGGAACCCATTACCATTTAATGAGGAACCAAACACTACAACTCCACACTAATAGCAGCTGATATTTATCTATTTCCTACCTTGATATTTCAATGGGTTTGTGATTTCAGGGAGACGAGTTCTTTCATTAACAGTGCAGGCTGTTGCCCATCTGCATCTTCTTATCTTGTGAGAATCCTTTCAATGTCACTTCCCCTCTCTGGGGTTTAGCTCCCTGATCTGTAAAAGGAGGGGGTTGAGTAGGATGACTTTTAAGATTCTTTCCAGTGAGAAAGCTGTTATCCTGTTATTCCCCTTTGAATTTTCCATAAAGAAGTGGGGGAGGGGACCCATCTTCCTCAAATTCTCTTGATATTAAAGTACATGGTCTCTTCATCCATATCTGGGAATCACTGTCCAATGAACCCATATCCTGTTTTTGATTGTGTATTTTTCTGTTAATGTCTTTATACTTCTCATGTTGATTTTAATTTAATTTATTTTTACTAAAAAATTAATAATGATCAATGACTATAAACATTTTTATTTTCAAAGAAAAACAAGGAAGAGAATTGGATAAATAATTGTGATATATATATATATACAGAGAGAGAGAGAGAGAGAGAGAGAGAGAGAGAGAGAGAGAGATGTATATATGTCTACATGTTGCTTGTTGTCCTTCATACTCAAAGAGGACCAAAATGACATAATTATACATGTAACAAATTTCTATGTAATGAGCATATATAGCATATGTAATAAGCATGTATATAACAAATGTTTATATATATTAGCACAAGTATATATGTTTATATGCAACAAGTTTGTGCATGGATATAGAGAGTTTTATACATACATACACATATATATATGCAATAAGTGCATATATAAAAGTATATATGTAATGGATATATGTTAAGTGTATATTTATTTATAATGAGAATATAGATAAAAAACACATATGTAACAAACATATATGAAATATGTAGAAGTTAGCAAGTATTTATGCACATTTATAAGTGTATATCAAATATATATAAAAAGAATATATGTAACAAATATATATGCAATGATCATATATTTAACAAGTATTTATGCACATTTATAATAAGACTACAATTAACATACAAATATGAATGTGTGTATGTATATATATAAAATGAGCACATAAATAATGAGGATATTCATATATTAAAACATATCTGTATATACACATATGTATATATCTCTATATATCTAACCAGCAAATATGTGTGTGTAAATGGGTATATGTATTATAACCTCTATATTATAAGCATGTGTGTATGCATATGTATGTATGTATGTATATATATTGCACATGAAAGAGATATGTGTATGAACATACATATAGGTATGCATGTGTATGTATGTACTGTGTATAACAAATATAGGTGTATACATATGATGTAACAAAGTAGATTTGTAATGAGAATGTATTAACAAGTATACACATAATGATACCCATGCAATGAATATATATAGGTATACATGGAACAAGTGAATATGCATACAATTATGTTACAGCTACCAATGTATATATAAACATGCATATTTAGAACACTCCACATACACATAAAATACATGTGTCTAACAAATACATTACAAATATATATAATTATTACATATGCATATATTCCATATACATGTGGATATATTACATATGTTGTATATAATTACATATGCAACAAGTTTATGTACAACACATACCGTACATCTAGTAATATGGAACAATATTATATCTATATATGTGATGTGCTATTAGGGTTTATGTTATAAGTTTATATATAACAATACATTATAGATATATATTTAAATATAGAAATATATAATATGTATTATATATAATATTTATATATACATAAATATAGATATAGATAAATAAATGTGTGTGTACATATATATAAATCACTTGTGTGATTTTATTTGGCTCATTTCTCTGTTCTAGATCTATTTCCTCAGGAAACAGGAGCTTGACCAAGGTCTCCAAGTTTCTCCTTACTTGAAAATGCTTAGATCTTAGATCCAGGAGACATGTGTCGATGTGGGTGGCAAAACCTGGCTGCAGAAGGAGAACTGACATTGATTTAAATACCTGGGAACCTTGGGTCAGCTGCCTCCCTTCCTTCCATGTATTTTTTCTGTCAAATGAAAAAGGCAATTAAGGAGTCGGTAATGGCTGGAGAGTGCTGGGCCTGGAATTAGGAAGGTCTGGGTCAGAGCTGTATGATCTTCAGAAATTCATTTAATCTCTATGGGTCTCAGTTTCCTTCTGTGTAAAATGAGGAAATTCAGAGGGGATCTCTGGGATCACTTCTCACTCTTCATCTATGATCCGATGATCTTGATGTTCTAGGGCTCTTTCCATCTCTTATATTCTTTATTTTAGGCTTTAGTATGGTCTCCTATGTTCTATTCTATGCCCTAATCTCTCTTCCATCTTCAGCATTTCCTAATCTAAGGTTCTTTCTAGCTTTGATATTCCATGTCCTCTATTTTAAGGGTCCCTCCGTGGTCAAACATATAATGATGTAGTAGACGTATGATAAATTGAAATTAAATCCTCAAGCTCAGCCGAGGCAGGATGGGACCAAGGAGTTGCCTATTGGGAGTTTGCTCTTGAAGGCACTGGGAATCACCTGGAAGTAATTTTGTGATTTCTTGTTGATGACATCCTAGGATCCAGCCAAGTACTTTCCACAACAATTACAGTATCGATGGGAAGGCTTGTCAATAGGTTTCTACCAAACTGTCAGCCGCTTGCTTCCCTTTGGGAAGAAACCCATTTCTTGGTCTTATGATCTGCAGACCTTCCAAGGTTTTTCCAGGCCCAGGCAGATTGGCCCCAATTCTCTGACGTTTGAGGAAAGCCCTTGAGCTGAATCTTGGGCATTCTTTGCCAGTCTATGTTCTAAGTTTCTTCCCAGAGGTGACATTATGCATTCAGAGTTCTCAAGTTCTGCCAGCTCTGGTAGCCCGTGTTCTCCTCGTGTGCCAGTCTACGTTCTAAGGTCCCTCCTGGGGGTGACTTTGTGTGTCCAGAGTTCTAAGGTTCTACCTGCTCTGATGGCCTTATTTCATCTTTCCTAGTCTGCATTCTAAAATCCCTGCTGGTGGGGCATTCTGTGTTCTGGGAGGGGAAGGTCCTCTGTAGTCCTGGCAGTTTGGAGTCTCTGTTCTCAGGTTGTCAATGATTCTTTTACGTTCACTTCCAGGCTCATCACAGATTCAGAGCCATTCTCTTTGTCCTCTGGGCCTTAGTTTAGTCTTTTGTAGAATAAGATGGGCCCCATTCTCTGGCTTTTCAAGCCATTTTGCTCAGTATTGCAGTTTATCCAAGCTGCAGAAGCTGCTTTCCCTGGGCTGCCAATATCTGTCTCTGTTTCTACCTGTTCTGTGTGCTGTCCCACAGAGAAAGGGCTTGTGTTTGCTGCTCCAGCACTCCTTCCTGTCTAAGAATTCTTCTGGAAGCAGTTCTCTCCCCTCCCCAGCCCAGACTGCAGGGGGTGGAAAGGATGTTAGGAGCAAGGAGGAATAGGGAGGAGCAGAATTGTGCTTCTTGTTGTCTTTAGCCAGAGGCAAATTCTGTTGGCTTCCTTATTCATCAGCGGGGAAGATAATACTTTTCCCAGGAAAGCCCCTAAATTATGCAAGTGTCCCCTTGTTCTTCTGAAATACACCTTAGAACATGGAACACGGAAAGTCTTAGCTGGGTTGGAGCCTGGCCAGTGTTAGCATGTGCAGCCTAGAAGGGCTAAAAGGGACTGCACATAGAAGCAGATTGTCCATTTTGGGATGTTGTGCTGTCCATTCCCGGTTGTTGTTGTACTGTCCATTCCGAGCTGTTGTACTGGGTTGTTGTCATTTGTGAAGAGAGGACCAAGACATCTGGGAGCTGTGACATGCTAGAGAATTGGATTGAAGTGAGAGAGGGTTGGGCAAGGTCACCTGTCTCACTTTCCCATCCAGAGCCATCTAGGTGAGAAGATCCAAATCAAGATGACTGGAGATAGCCTTGGATGAAATAGGAGACCTTGGTCATTTAAGCTAAGGTCTGCAACAGGTCTTAGTTTGACTAAGGAAGCACCTGTTAAGGCTGGGTAGCAATTGAGGCAAAGAATCTGCTCTTTCACCTAGTCCAAAAATAATCTAAATAAATGAATGAATGAATGAATGTATCTGGGAGGAGAAGACATCAGGGTTTCTGGCCAAAGAAGATGATTTTATTAATATTTATATTTATATTCTGGGAAAGAGGTTAGAATGTAAAAGGTTGGAGTCAACACTTTGCCTCCACAAGGTGAAATGTCAGAATTCAGCTGGACATTAGGATCTAGATCGGAGAATATCAGTGCAAAGGTGGAGTGGGGCTCGGAACACAAAACACGGAATGATATTCTGAAAAGCCCCAGAACACAGAATAGCAGACTTAGAATATGCAACAGAGTGTAAAAGGAGACCAAGGGGCTTTTGTTGTTGTTGTTTGTTTGTTTGTTTGTTTGTTTGTTTTTATTTTTGTTTTTTGAATGGAAAGGACATAAAGCCCAATCCCCAAGTGGCCTTTGAGTAGAAAATGTCGGATCTTGGTGGGGTCTTAGACCCAAGAACGGCAGAGCTGATTGGTCCCTTTGTACATAACAGAATGCCAGAGCCAGGGACAGACTTAACAACTTAGAACGGAGAATGCCAGATGGGAAAAACATCCAGAATGGGGAGAACCTTTGGAATATGCGCCAGAGACCATCAGAAGTACAAATACCCACGGGGCAATTTGGTGGAACTGTCTCATTTTCCTAAAGAGAGAGGAAGGGACTTGACTGAAGGGGTCACACAATGAATTAATCCCAGAGCCAGGATGCTGCGGATGCTCAAATGAGGTAATGGCTTAAAAAAGCACTTTGTAAACTTTGTAATATTATACAAGTGTCACTTGTTATTACTGTTACCAGCTATGGTCACCAGGCCTCCAGTTCGGTGGTGACTTCATTCCTGGAGCCTCCCTCCGCACTCCTGCTAAGATCAAGCGGTAATGAGGAAAAAAAACAGCTGCTCTGGTTCCCATCTCCCCCAGGGCCCCTCACATCACTCTGGGTGTGTGCCAGTGAGAAGGAATCAATCTCATCCAGTCTGAAGTCCCCGAGCACTTATTAAGCTCCAACTCATCCCCACAATGTTGCTCCACGTGAAGGTCTGAGCTGACTTTTCAGGTCTCTCAAGCACTGAGTCCTGGATCCCATCCAGTTTCCCAGACCTTGAGACCATGACTCAACCCTGGAGCCCTAGATGGCCACTCTCAGAATCTATGGAGGGCTTCTAGGGCTCAGTAACCAATGTGTGATGGAAAGAGAACTCCACCTAGAATCAGAAGACCTCAAGAAAAGTGAGAGTGGCCAAGTCATAGTATCGTTGAGCCTTAGATGCTTTATCTGTAAAATGGGGATAATAATATCAAATTTGACGGGGTTATGTGAGGATCAAAGGAAATACATGTCAGATACTTGGCTAAATCGACAAGCCTTATAATTATGATAACACAAAAGGCTATTCCTGCTCATTCTTGACGTCATGGACGGCATCATTTTCTGCAAAACCCCAGATGCAAACTAGGTTCTGCCACTTAGGAGCCTCGGAAAGGCGCATTCTCTCTGAATCTCAATTGGCTTATTTGCAAACTGCACAAAGAACTAGATAATTAACTAAACAAATACAGAAACAAGAGAATGAGTTATTTATTTAAAAGGCTTCTATGTGGGGGAAGGTTTAAATTTCTTTAAATTTATCATAGGACTTTAGCTTTGGTAGGAACCTCAGGGGATTTAATCCAAACCATTCATGAAAGGAAACCCCACGGTAACTCAATTGGCAAGGGATTATTATGGGTTTGGTTTGGTTTTATTTTTTCTGTTTGGCTCCCAGAGGCCAGATAGCCCCAGATGTTAGTTAGAGAGGAGAAAAGTTGGGCTTAATCTTAGACTGATTAAAGAGCAGAAAGGGATGTGGAGAGGGAGCTAGTGAGTTCTCTGTCACTCTAGGTCTCAAAAAGACACTGGTTGACCATTTGTTGGGCGTGTTTCTAAACTGTGTGTCAGACTGGATGGATTGAGGAGATCCTTTCTGATGCTGAGATTTTGTTCTCTTATCCTTCTCTCGGGCAGCTATGGGGCACAGTGGATAGAGCCCTGACTTAAATTAAGGAAAACTCGCCTTCCTGAGTTCAAAACTGCTCTCAGACATTTCTTAGCTGTATAATCTTGGGCAAGTCACTGAATCCTATTTGCCTCGGTTTCTTCAAATGTAAAAATGAGTCAGAAAAGAAAAGGTTCCTTTGCTAAGAAAAACCCCAAGGCGTGGTTGGACACAACTGAATAATATTATTTTCTGGCACTTTCGTGACCTCCTTCATAAGGCTACTGGAAGTTTATGTGGGATAGTACATGGGAAAGTCGTTTTCAAATACAGTACATAAATTTCTGTTATTGTGTGTCAGTGCATCATCTCTTTGAGGGGCTTCAGATAGAAAAAAGTCCTGGGATAAAGTCATGTTCTGCTCCGATTACTTCCCATTTTATGTTCCGACTATTAATAGGTGGGTAAAATAACTGCTTTTTGTGACTGACTAAATACTGCTTCTCTTCATTGTTATCATCATTCGCGGGATGATTTCTCTGCTCCGTTCTCAAAAGAACACCCATTTCTGCTCTCTCTAAAGCTTGAGTTTCGGTGAAAGGCCTGGCATTTTCATCTGGTTGAATGCCGTCCTATTTCCTACACAAATCATCTCATTCTAATTCCTGTCCAGGATTGAGTTGAAACCAAGCCTCTTCCTCACAGCGGCAATTAAGGATTCACTACGAGAGCGCTGTTTGCCCGACCAGCTTCTCTGTGTGTGAACCCGGAACACACCCTGCGCGGTTTCCCTGACAGCGGCCCAGAAGCACCATTTGACTGGGGTGGTTGGCAAGAGAACTTGCTAATGGGGAAGCAGTGCCAAGCTGGCTTGGCTCAGAAGTCTGGTTTGGTCCTGGGACAACTGTTGAAAGTGTCCCTTTAACTATACTTGGAGATGGGGCCATTCAGCCTGTAGATGAGAAGTAGAGTCAGAAAACATTGAATAAGGACCTTGTATCCCCTATGAATTTGAATGTTCTCTCAGGGGATATGAGAATATGAAATAAAAGAATTGAGGCAGGGCCTTAGAACTAAAATGGCAGAACTAGATGGGAGCTTAGAACAGAATCCCAGTTCTGGGAAGGAACCTAGAACATCAGATCTGAGATGTCCTTAATACACTGCTTGTAGAAAGTCAAATCTTGGAGGGACCTTAGAACACAGTGTCAGGGCTGGAGTGGAACTTAGAGCATTAGAATTGAGAAGTACCTCTTGAAGTACTGGGAGCCCCTGTACAATCGAGAATAGCAACTGTGAGTACTAGGAGAGACCTGCAAACATGAAATTTCAGAACAGAGAACACAGGATTCTAGAAGTAGCATTTCAGTTGAGGAACTGAAGAAAGCAACAAGACAAAGACCAGAAATCACATCTCTTTATTCTTCACTCCTTTTTTTTTCCACCACAGATTTTCAGGATCCTGATAGATAATCCCCTTTTTATATTTTATACAACATAAATTCTTTCTTATCCAGACATCTTTAGTACTTGAGCTAAGCTTTAAATTTTTTTTTCCAATTATATGCAACTCCAATTTTAATTCTCATTTAAAAAATTTGAGTTAAAAAAAATAAAATAAAATAAAAAATTTGAGTTGCAAATTCTCTCCCTCCCTGTCTTCTTCCTTCATTGAGAAGGCAAACAATTTGATGTAGGTTACACATGTGCAATCATGCAAAGCATATTTCCATTTCAGTTATGTTGTGAAGGAAAGCACAGACGAAAAGAAAACCACAGGAAAAACAAAGTTTAAAAAAGTTTGCTTTGAACTGCATTCAGACTTGACCAGTTCTTTCTTTGGATATGGATGGCATTTTTAATCATAAGTCTCTGAATTTTTTTTTTTGGATGATTGTATGGCTAAGAATAAGAATAAGAATGTAAGTCATTCAATAGTTGACCGTTGCTCAATGTTGTTGTTACTGTGTACAATGTTCTCTTGGCTTTGTTTACTTCACTTTGCATCAGTTCATGAAAGTCTTTCCAGGCATCTTGCTCATCGTTTTTTAATGGCACAATAATATTCCATCAAAATCGTATACTCCAACTTGCTCAGCCATTCCTCAATGGATGGATGTTCCCTTAATTTCCAAAATTTGACACCATGAAATAAGTTACTATTAGTATTTTTGCACAAATAGGTTCTTTTCTTTTTAAAAGAAGCTCTTTGGGGGCAGCTAGGTGGTACAGTGAATAGAGCACTAGCCCTGAAGTCAGGAGGACCTGAATTCAAATTTGACCCCAGACACTTAACACTTCCTAAGTGTGTGATCCTGGGTGAGTCACTTAACCCTGATTGCCTTAGGGGGGAAAAAAAGAAGCTCTTTGGGATACAGACCTAGTAATTATATTGCTGTGTCAAGGGGTATGCATGGTTTTGTAGCACTTTGGGATAGTTCCAAATTGTTCTCCAGAATGGTTGGACTAGTTCACAACTCCACCAACAGTACTTTAGGGTCTCAATTTTCCCACATCTTATTTTTCTGTTATATTAGTCGATCTGATAAGTTTGAGGTGATATTTCACAGTTTTAATTTGCATTTTTCTAATTAATAGAGATTTAAAGATTTTTTTCTTCACATTACTATAGATAACTTTGACTTTTATTCCCTATTCACAATCTTCAAACCTTCTTAATACTCTACCTTTCATCCAAGCTATTTTTCCTCAATTGGTTTCTTTGCTTCTTTCCTTGACTTCATGACTTCTTTCTAGATGTTTATGGCTTTATCCTTGGGTGGAAGAGATCACAGTGTTATCACACATTTTGAGTTGGGGTAGGACAGCTGTCTAGTTCATCTCTGGGGACAAGAGACTGCAGCTCTTGTGACGATCCATCCTGAGGGTACCAGCCTTTCTCTCCCACTAGGAGACTGTTTCTAGACAGGAGATTAGAACTCTTTTGTCTGATGTTTAGTCTGATTAATTATTATATAGGGATGATGGAGTCAGTTATTTCAAAAGGAAAGAAATAAAAAAAAAAAGTTAGACATGGCCTCTTTTGGCCAAAGTCATGAGGATCTGGTTGCTTACAGAGGTTTTCTTATGTCACTTTTTGGCTCTCCAGATTATGTGTCTCTTCCTTGGGAAAAGTCCTAAGGGTTACAGAGGACTGTTCTCTGCCTGAGTATTTTGATATCATCAAATATCTGCCTAGGTGAAGCTGTCACAAGATCAGTCACCTTACCCATTTTCATTCATATAGAGCATCTTTTTTATCTCTCCTTCTCTCTCTCTCTCTCTATCAGTAGCCAAGGAACCTTTACATAAAGCAAAGAGGTGAAATACCTCTTCCTTACCTAGGAGTTGTAGCATTTTATCTGCCATGGGTTGACTTGGGAATCTCTTTTTCTTCAAAGTCAACAATTTAATTTCTTAGTCCCTACTGGTTTTCTTGCCATTGTGATATATGACACACATGTCAATAATATTTACTATGTTCTAGTATATAATAGGTATAATATTTACTAGTCACCTGATAGTGGATAAGTTCTTTTATCTCTGAGAGTCTCATTTTCTTTTTCAGTTAAAAAAAAAAAGAAAGAATGCAAACATTTGCATATTCACCTCACAGCCTGAGCTTTTGTTTCACAGTGTATAGAGAGCAAGACTTAAAAGTTTCAAAAACCTGGGTTCAAATCTTACCTCAAATCATTGTCCCTGTAACCCCTGCCTCCAGACAAGTTTCTCAGATTGTATACTGCAGGACAAAGACTCAGCTGCATTTTACCAACAAAATCACAGGATCTTACATAGAATCATTTAAGTGGAGAATAGGAACAGACATCAGCAGTTCTTAAGTTTAATCTTTACCTCCACCCTCAAATTTCCACTGTATCATACTCATTATCTGGTCATCAAGCAACTTTTGGAAGATCTCTACTGAGGCAGAATGCACCACTTCCCCCAGGCAGTCCATTTTAATTTTGGACAGCTCCCACTGGAGGAAGTTGCTCCTTAATCAAGTCTAAATTGGCTTGCCTTTGCCACTTTCTTCCATTGTTTCTCACTTTTTATTTTCCAGTCAAACAGAATAAATCTTATCCTTCTTCCCCATGACAGCGCTTCAAGTACTTGTAGACAGCTTTTATGTCCCTTCTCATCCAATCTCCAAAAACCCCAAACAAAATAGAGCTATTAGGAGATAAGTGGCCCAGTAGAGTGCTGGGATTGGAATCAAAATGATCTGAGTTCAAATCTTATCTCAGAGCTACGTGACTCTGGGCAAATCACTTAAGTTCTCCTAGTTTCTGCCCTAATTTCTAATAGCCCTGAGAGAATCAAATGAGATAATATTTGTAAAGTGCTTAGCACAGTGCCTATCTTACACACACACACACACACACACCCCTCCGTTCCCATTATAAGAAAAGTTTAATAAACTTCAAAGTGATAAATAATAAATAAAGAAAGGGGACTGTTTAATAACACATTTAACTGGCATTTCCCATGTTTCTTCAGTTATCTGCCTTCTAAAATACCAGCCAACATTCATGAGCATCCAGAGAAGATTAGCCAGCATGAGGAAAATATGCCATATAAAAACCCAATGAAAGGAAGGAGAATAGCCAGCCTGGAGAAGAGAAGGAGGCAGGACATGAGACCTGTTGATATTTGAAAGATTCTCATGTGGCAGCTAGTCAGACTTCCCTTGGCCCTGAAGGTAAAATAGGAACCCTGGGAGTATATATGTAATGTACTGGGGATGGAGTAGAGTGGAGTTGCAAAGAACTAATTTTCATTTGGATGTTAGCAATTTCTTCTTAACAATGACAGAAGTCCAGAAAAAGGAAAGAGGAGTGGGATAAGTATGTGATCCTATCATCACTGGAGATCTTCAGGAAAGAGTAGGATGGCCAGCTTGGGTATACAAGTTGAGTTTCCAATAGAAGGGCTTCTTTTTCAGTCTTACACAACATTGACAGTACATCCATGGAGGTCTGGTGGGTCTGTCCTACTTGGAAAGTAATAGATTTCTTTGATAAGGAGAAGTCCAATTTTCCTGATATTTTGAAGACCTGTGCGGCTCCTAGACCAGCAAGGTTAGGGAAGCCAGATCTCTAGTTCTCTACTGAAATTCTCTCTTAAGGTCATTCTTGACAGGAAATGAAACAAAACCAAGCTAAATAACAACATTGCCTGTGAGCCAACAGGAAATACAAAAATAAGTCTGGGCTGTCAGCAACGATGTTTGGGGTCTTAGCAGCTGCCCTTTGAGTCTGACTTCTCTGCAGCTCCTTTCTATTTGGTTGTTAACATGACCTTCAATATTTGGTCATTGGATTCTTGTTTTCCTGGACTTTCTATTTTCGGTGATTCCAATGAACACAGTAGCCCAAAGACAAATGAGAATACAACAAAACGATGGTTCCCAAACCCTTGGAGGGTGAAATCTGCTCTTTAATGTCAAAAAATGTACAGTCCTTTTATTTGTTATTATTTGATGGGACTAATTAGGAATAAAGATTTGTGGATCCTTTGAAATAACCCTGATTCGCCCAGAAATCCAACAACCATGAAATCTAAGGATCTCAAAGTTGGAAGGAAACTTGGAGCCATCCAGGCCAACACATAGCTAAAAATACATCTTGTCTACAGACCAGCTCCCAAGTCATCAGCTAGACTTTTCATGCATTTCTTAAGTGAGAGATGATAACATCATGGGTTTAAAAGCTTTCCTTTATTGAAATCATTTAATTACCTAGAACCCAAATTGTTTTATTTTTATTTTCTACCGACTCTTTTTGTTCTGATTCTTTTGGGCCAAGAGCATAAGTCAAATCGCTCTTCTACTGAAAAAAAAAACTTTCAAATAAATATTTGACACATCATCCATATCCCTCCTCTCTAATGTCTTCTCTTTTCTAATCACCTTTAGTACCTTCATCCTATTTTTATATTGAAACCAAGATATTGTCCCATATTACCCGCCCTCACTAAATATCCTTGAAGTTATACTTTCCTAGAATGTGGCACCCAGAATTGGACACAAGACTCCAATATGGCCTAATCATGATAGAGTACAGCAATATACCATCATCTCCATCTACTCATGTGTCTATTATGACATTTTTGTTTACATGTATTCCCTTGGCTACAGTGTCACAATGAAGACTTGTATCTAGCTAACACTTCTTTCAAAGGCCCAGATCTTTGTGAAATGAATAATTAACCAGTTGTATACTCTATCTCATACTTAAAAAGCTGAGATTTAAAAAATCCCATTATAAGACTTTATCTCTATCCTTATATATGTGAGGGATTATTCTTAAAGAAGTCTGAACTAAGAGGACCCAAATCCAGATATAACATATCGATTGAATCAATCTGATTAAAAACATTTCCACTGAGTACAACTGGAAGCACATGGGTAATGACTGAAGAAACTTGACCAATTTTTTTTTTCAATGAAATAGCAGTCCAATTCAAAATCCCAGTATAGCCAATACTTGGCTAGTATTTCCAGCCAAGCCTCTGAGAGGTTATTGATTCACAGGTGAAGAATAGTAGATCCCCATGATCAAAGAACATCCTTGTGAACAAGATAGAATTGGAGGATTTGGCCTTCTCGTTGATGTACTGGGAGTATTTCAGGAATAGTAATGACTGCAGATAATGTCTACTTCAGGAGCCCAGGAAAAATCACACCCATGACGGAAAGACAGCTTTGAGATTCTACAAGAAGCCCTGTCAAAGCTACATGATCATTGAGAAGGAAGTTTGGAGGATTCCATAGACTTTTGGATGGAATATATTGCAGTAATTATTCTTTTCAGTACTATTTTAGTAGATATCCCTTTATAAAAGATAACTAAGTCTGGCAGAATGGTATCTGAGGAGGAAGAACGTCATTGAGCATCTAGGAGCCATGGTATTAGAAGGGATATTCCCATTTCCTCAAGAGTGTAGTCTTTGAATTGTGAGGAAAGAAAGAGTAGCTGTTTTCTGGGGATCCAATTTGCCAATATGCCAAGAAATTTGGTATGGTAGCTTCTGTTCTACCAATTAAAATTCAGATAATTTTAGCATAATACTCTGGTCAGTCAAGGTCTTCTAGAAACCTGATTCAATCATCTGGATTGTTAATTATTCCTCCCAGATTTTTGCCAGACTTAGGTTAGAGAAGCATGCCGGCGATGGGTCATGAAACTCACGGATAACAATGCTAGCAGACCCTGGGCTAACTAGTCTCCAATATTTAGTGTACTTCTCCAGCCATCTCTACCAGCAATATGAAACCATAAAGAGCAAGTCTTTAGCTCTCTCCTTTCAGTCATTCATTCCTTGGTTCTTCTAATTCTTCTTCTAATCCACATCCTTCCATCTTTCTCACAATCAGAGGAGAAATTATCTGATAAGTTACTTATTGAGCTGACTAAACTTAAGTGCAGAGAGGGACATTTTTATTGAATTGTGGCTGGAGCCACAAGAGACCTCGCTTAGAAACCACCTAGTACAATGTTCTCATTTTGTGAATGACGACATGAAAACATAGAGATTAGGAATGATTTCCTGAAATCCCAAATCTCACGGTACATAGAATGTTGGAGCTGGAGTTGTCCTTGGGATATGGAACAGAGCATACCCAAGCTGGGAGGGTCCTTTGAAACAGACTCTAAAGCAATAAGTTTCTGAGGCCATCAACAGCAGAAAGAGCTTTAGAAATCATCGAGATCAGCCCACTTAGGTTACAAATAGGAAAACTGATCCCAGGAGAGGAAATGAGCTATGCAATTTTACACAGGAAATTAGTGGCAGAGCCTCCACTGAAACCCAGGTATTGACTCTGAAGGCTCAAATTGAACAAGAAGTGGCCTGAGGTTTCGTGGGGAAGTTACTCCCACTGCCCTTACCTCTGAGCTGTCAAGCTAGAAGTGTGAATGTAGCCAGAAAGGCTGAGACTTGAGCCCAAAATAAATCCAGACCCCGCCCTCCATTCTGCCTTTGCTCTGAAAGGCTAAGTGCTGTTTCCAGAGCTGCTCCCCAGAGTCCATTAGCGGAGTTTAATATCTGTAAGGGTCTCTGGAAAGATATGAACTCACATTCCTGAAGAACATGACACTGGCCCCGTCCCCAAGGGCTTACCCGAATTCTCTGTTGGATCTGACGCTGCTGATATTTAAAGTTCAGGGCCCTGGGCTTTCTATTTCTATCCCATTTTGTCTTTTACCAGGAAAAACACTGTCTACACTGGCAACTTCAGCTGTTTGGCGTCTTCCCCAAGCCAAAATGAGACTGAGTTTCAGTAGCATGTCATGGACAAACGCTTCAGTCTGACAATCCAAACCTCTGATTATTCCAGGCCGTGGTCTGTCATGGGAAAAGGGAGGCAGAGAATTCAGCACGCGGTCCTTGGTGAGCCACATTGCTTGGCTATTCCTTCAATGGGCCTATTCAAGGATTGGGATCTCCATCCTTCTCAAACACTCATGGACTGACTTACCTACTAGTTGGATTCTTCTAGTAGAAAGCAAAGTATTTGCCTTATAGTCTCAGTGCCTAGGACAGTGTAGAGCTATTCTCCCCAAACTCTTTCCCCTTGCAGGCTTCTGAGGCTGTGTCCCCTTGGGAATCTTGGGTATAATCTGCTATCTTTGAGATGGTTTTCTAGGATATCCCCTACCTAAGTATTTTAATTAATAATTGTTAGATAACTTTTCAGACTTATTTAGTTTTGAAAAAGTACCATTGACTAAAGTGGTTTAGGGAGATGCTACATCAGAATATTAGCAAAGGGAACCTCATAAGGGGGAGAAAAAGGTGACCCAAAACCAAAGAGGGAGGGTTACTGGGAAAACCTCAGCTCCCAGAATATAGAAAGTCAGAGCTGGAAAGGCTGAACTGAAAAGGGAACATCTGATGACTCTATTCTCCCTTGTTCATGGAAGAGGTCACTGGGTGAGGAGGAATAGAAGGGGAAAGGACTTACTGAGAAGATTTGAGATTATAGGAAGGAAGTTTGGCAGTTACCAGGTACAGAGAGAGTAGTTCTCTGAAAAGAGGAAAGCTTTCTTAATGAGAAAAATCATTTGAATAACTGAGATCGGGGACTAAGATGATGCTCTGGCTGAAGGGAAGGAGGGGAGGAAAAGATGTCCTGTCTATTCCAAGTGCTACAATGGAAATAAAGGCTCCCTAATGTGTTGCCTGAGTCTGACTCCTAATCCTGACACCTTGTGGCTGTAGGTTTATGGACAGAACATATTTCATTTTTGAGTTGCAGCTCTCCCATATTTCAGATGGGGGGGGGGGGGATAATACTGTGTTTAAGGCCCAATCTGCAATCACAGGCTTTGGTGGTTGATCACCTATTGATCACCCAAGATATCTTCAGCAGAGATGTAGCTGATATAAAGATTTTTTTTTAAGAAAGAAGTAAAATCATCATCAGTTTTCATATCTGCAAAATGAAGAGTTGATATCAAATATCATTAAGATCCTGGCCTAATTTGATGCTTGATATTCTATGTTCTAGTTTTAGGATTTGGAGGTCCATGGTCTCTTAGAACCCTGCTGTCACATTCCCTGTTCTAAGATCATTCCCAGATCTGACATGCCTTGTTCTGGGACCCATCTCAGTCCTGATATTCCATATTTTAAAGTCCTTCCCAGTTCAGAAATTCTATATTCTAAGATCTTTCTCAACTCTCTTATTCTGTGTTCTAAGATCCCTCCAACCCCTGATATCTTGTTTGTAAGATTTATTCCAGCTCTAATACCCCATGTTCCAAGATCTCTCCAAGTATTTATGAACAAGTTGTAAGGACTAAAGAGTTGGTTTCTAAACCATGAAAATGTGGGTTTAAATCTCTCTTCTGTTTGGGCAGCCCCAAGGAAGTAACTTAATCACCCAATGTCTTGGAATATTCTTTATCTACACAGAGAAGATGTGGACCTATTTGTGGAGATATTCTCTTACAGGGGATTCCTTATGCCAGTAAGATCCTAAACCCAGTCCTTGACTCTTTATTATGTACCAAGCAAGATTTAAAGTTCTAGGGATGCAAGGAAAAATCAAAACAATACAAGGAAAAAAAATACCCTAAATATCTGTTCTTAAGGGACTGATATTCTAATGGGAGAATAACATTCACACACATATATGTATACATATATGCACACACATACACAATCTACACTACACATAATATACACATGCATGCATAACAAATACATTCACAAAATATATACATACAGTCACCACACATACATATAAACATGTATGTGCACATACACACTATATACACATGCACACCTATACTACATATACGCCCTGTACACATACATATACACATCTATACATCTGTACATAATGTATATACATACACACATACATCGATATAAGGTCTGTTCCCAACTCTAAATCTATGATCCTAATCACACTTCAAGATCTTTTATTCCCTAAAAGCTACAACAATGAATTCAAGCGGTCTCCCACTGCAGTTGTTTCCAGACATTTGCAATGATCTAGAAGACTTGGATGAAAATATGTGAAGAACTCGGAGCAGTGCTTTTTCGGAGCAGCAGAAGAAAGGCAAAGCTGTTGGCCCGGAGGGCCATCTGGGGAGGAATTTGCCCCAGACAGCTGGAAAGTCAGCTGCAGGGATTTGAGTCCCGCACTCCGTGCTCCTCTGCATGGAATCGACCCCAACATTTGTTGCAGGTTATCGCTGCTGAGGACAACAGATGCATCAGGAATGAGACGAGAAAGGGCCGCGGGCCTGGGTGGACATGGGATATTAGGTGCTTGTGAGGGCCCTTTCTGCCTTGGGAACTTCCCTCAACTGAAGCTGAATTCCCTAATCCTTTGGGACAACATAAAGGCCGGTCCCCAAACATCTCAGGTTGGTCGTCCCATTGTGGTTTCTCTGCAGCCCAAACAGACCATTCTCAAGTCTAATTAGAACTTGATTTCTGATGGAAATCCCACCGGAACTAGGAAGACGAGTGACAGACGTTCACCTGGACTAACATTTCCAGCACAAGAGGGATTAAGGAAGACAATTTCTGTTACTAAGAGAAGGCTACAGTTGTAGAGGTTTCTGGGGCAGGACTCACATTTCCAGTCCGATCCCTCCTCCTCCCACCCACCAAGGCCCAGGTTTTCACACAGATTCATACCTTCGACAAGGACGCGAGATTAGCCTCTCTTAAGCAGATGCTTTTAATTAACTGCATTTTAAGGAGAAGGGATTTGAAGGAGGCTTACCTTGTAATATTACTAAGAATATTATACAGTCAAGTGACGTTCCTTTTCATTAAAAGTAATTTAGATTTGAGGACTTGGACTTGCTTTTAATCTTGTTTTTAAATCTTGAACATGCAATGGAAAGTCATGGGACCTGGGTTAAAATATGGGCTGTATCACTGAATATCTATTTAATCTTGGATCTCGGTTCCTTATCTGGAAAATGAGGGAGGCAGGCTGGGCTAGATCACCTGAAAGGGCCCTGCTGGGTTGAGTTCTGTGACCTTGCAAAGCTCCAGACTCCCAATCTGGGACAATTAAGGCCTAAAACATGGAAGTATGTTTGCCACATGTGTTCCTTGGTATTATGGGCACAATTGTGGGCAGAATCCAAATAGGGGAATCCCAAGAGAGCAGAATTCATGATCTAAGTTCCATGAGCTTGTTTTATTTATTTTTTTAAAGTTGACAATTATAGTTGTTGTTTTTGTTTGTTTTTTTGTAATACTCTTTATTTTAATGCATTTTAATTACATTATTCTGAGATAAGGTCCAGAGGAGTTTACATCTCGCTTAAGGGGTCCAGAGAAAATTTGAGAAGCCTTGACTCTGAAAGAACTCCCCTGCACACACCAATTCTTAGAACATTCTAGACCCAGAGTTCTAGAAGCATGATAAACCCTAGTTTCTTCAGGTAATGCCTTTAACAGAACTCCTGCATCCCAAGTTCTCAATGGCAATATACTGTATCCTGTTTATAGCCACCATTTGTCCCTCTGTGGTCTGTCAGGTCACTGGGGAGCTTGATTATTCAGAGATTGCAACACATTGGGATTTCAGGGGTTTTCAGAAAACGTTGATGAAAACAAGCTGTTTTTTTTTTTTTTTTCTATAAGAATAGTTTGTTGAGTTATAAAGCAAGTGGAATTATGAGTGAGCAGGGGAGGACTTCATTCTCTCTCAAGGCTCCAAGTGACTTTTTCTGCAACTTTGAATCATGTGAAATGAATGTTTTATTTCTTTTTTTTTTTTAAAGGCATTTTCAGCCCATCAGAAGGGTGTGTAGTACAACTATTCAAGGCCCCTCGTTAGCCTGCTGCTAAACTAATAAAGAGAGTGAGGGAAACAAAACAAAACAAAATAAAGAGATTACCCCCCAGGTGGCAACGGGGAATGTGTGTCCGACTAGAGCCAAATGGAAATTCATTAGACAATCTTAACATTCTATTCCCAAGGTCAGGTCTAGGAGATGCAACCTTTCCTAGCATCCGGATCCCATCATTCTACTAGGAGGGGATATGTCCCCACCCTTCCCCACCCAACCTCCTACTCCCTGGCCATGACCCTTCCATATGAAAGGGTCAGTTTTGGCTGCACAGAGAGTGATTGGACAGGAAATTTCACAAGGTCTGTTGCTCAATCTGGAGCCCTGTGGTTTCCTTGGGTCAAATCTCTAATGTGTTCAGAACCTACCATGAAGCTTTGGTTAGAACAAAGGGTAGAGAAAGGAAGGCTTCCTTCTCTTAAACTTTTAAGAGCAAGAAGGGGGGTAGGGGGAAGCCCGTTAGATACATGGACATGAGGAAATGTGGGGAACGTTCTTGAAGACTTGTTTATGCCATCGATAAGTTGGAAGGGAGCTAAAAGCAATATGCTGATTATCTCCTTGGATCCATCTGTCTGTCACCCATTCATCTAGAGCACTCACTCACAAACTCAGAACCTCACTTTAAAGATGTGAAAATGTCCCATGAAGAAGAAATGACTTGTCTGAGATCCAATATGGATCACCTGTGAGGGTGGTGGTGATGATAGCAATGATATTTATACAGACTTTCGAGGTCTGCTGGGTGTATTCAGTGCAGCAGAGGAAGCAGAGATGATGAAGATGTGCTGTTGGTAGGGATAATGCTTCAGGAGCCATTATTTCCTCCATGTTGGTCATCTTTCCATTGGTATAGATCTTACTTTCATTCCCAACAACTTTTGAACGCTCCTGGGTCGAAGGAGAATTCACGCATCTATGCTCACTTATGGGGATGGATCTTCTTGAATTTAGACAGTCTGCTCTTTGAAGGAAAGATAGTTCATCATTGGATCTGCACTCAAACCCTTTCCAGTTTAGTAGCATCCCTTAGAGCCTTTGCTCTGTTAGAATAACCTTATAATATAAGACTACTTAGCTAGATGATGCAGTAGATAGAACAGCAGGCTTGGAGTCAGGGAGAATCATTTTTGTGAGTCTGAATCTGGCCTCAAACACTGTGTGATACCCCGAATGGGATCCTGAAGAATTGAGCATGACTGAAAAATGAAGAAAAATAAGGTGACCTCCAAGTCCCAAGGAAGCACTGGAATAGGACTTTAGTGGAATAGTTTTAATCCACAAAGCTCAAAAGTATTCACCTTTGCTACTCAAACTGTATAGGGTTCTAGCGAACAGAAACTATACTTTATTTTAATTTGTTTTTTAACTCCATAACTGACCACGGAACACTATACACAGTATGGATTTCATTAAAGTTTCTTTGAATGGATTTATTTGTTACTTTATCTTCCCCTAGAGCCATAATGTGGACTCAATATTTAAAGATTGTAGATAAAGGGACCAAAATGCCCATAATCTGTGAACCAGAGGTTCCCTCAGAAAGCTTATACCCCAAAGGCCACTGGTAAGAAGAATGGCCCCACATACACCAAATATTTACAACAGCTCTTTTTATAATAGCAAAGGACTGGAAACAAGTGGTTGTCCATCAACTAGGAAATGACTGACCAAATTTTGGCACAGAAATGTAAAGAAATATTATTGAGTTACAGAAAATGACGAGAGTGATAAATACTGAGAATTGTAGGAAAATTGACGTGAGCTGATTCTGAGTTAAGTAATCAGAGACAAGAAAAAAATACACACAAGGACTACAATAAGATAAATAAGAACAACTACACAAACACACACAAAAAGTGCATAGCACAAAGTTATAAAGAACAAGCGTGGCTAGAAGGAGACATGAGAAGACACCATATCGTGCTTGACAGGGATGAGGGCTCCACATGTCTTGTTCGCTGAACATGTTTTTATACTTTTTCAATGTATTGATTTATTATCCTGATTTTTTTATTATAAATTATATAGAAATGAAAAATATTTATTTTAATAAATATATACACATATATACATGCATACACATCTATACATACATACATATGTATATCTATATGTGTTTATGTATATGTATGTATATACGTGTATATATATTTATATATATAGATACAAACATACATATGATATATTTAACAAGAATGGGAGAAGGATCCTGAGGAGAAATTAATCATGAAAAAAATATATATCAATAAAAAAACTTACTAAAATAAAATCATGACTACTAAATGTGCTCAGTCAGCCTTATGAAATGCTGTACAGGCTATCCAGAATGAAGAAAGCACAGAGTCAGCCTCATGGAGTGCCTAAATATAGCCATGATGAACCTGCAAATCAGTAAGAGCTAATTAAGAACCTACTATGCATCAAGTGAGATTCCAGATTCTAGGATCCAAATGTCAAGAAAGACACAATCCTCATTTCTAAAGAGTTTATAGGAGGGGAAGAAAAAAACATACACTTATACAAATGCACAAACACACATATGTATGTTATATGCACCCAATAATTCATACTTATTACAAAGCACTTTCCATGTGCTAAGTCTTTTGGTTCACAATAAGCATAATTAGAAAAATACAAATCCATATAAGGAAGGTAAATAAAGGGAAGTTTGGGGGTGAGGGGAGCACTAGCATTTGGGGGTTTCAGAATAAGTTTTCATTAGGAAAGGGGCTTAACTTCCATCTTAAAGAGTTTCTAGAAAATGGAGGGAAGAAGGAAAGGGATCCAAACAATGTGAGATGGAAAGTGCCATTGACTTATCCAAAATGATAGCACAAGCTATGAGCCAATGGAAAATCCTCTGGACACTGTGAATGCCCTGGAATTCTGAAAAGGAAAAGGCCATAACACATGGCATTTCAGAGCTCAGAAGGACAAGGACTGTAGCATTTTTGACTTTGCATCTACAACAACCAGAACCATACCTGACACACACAGTAGGTCATCAGCAAATGATTGATGAATTGAGAATGAGAGAGCTGGGAGACTGGAGAGTACAGAAAATCAAATAGCCTACGGGGAAGGGATCTTAGAATATCAAATAAAGCAAAGATTTTCACATGGTTTTGTGTGTTTGACAGTGTGGCAAAACATATCTTTTCTTATTTTAATCTTTCTTTAAAAATTCATATTTGAAGAAAATGTCAAATTTCAATTAGAGGTAATAAAAAGTATTTTTCCCTTTATGTTAACAGATCCCCCTGAAATCTTTCACCAGTTTAAAGAATCTCGATATAGAAAATGTTACCATGGCTAAGGCTTTAGAAAAAGAGTTGGGAGGGGCTTGAGAATTTGGACAAGAGAATGTCAGTTATAACTGATTTCAGTAATTACACACACACACACACGTGTGTGTGTATCAAAAGACAGATGACAAAGAGAGATTCAAAGAGAAGAGAGGAAAAGAGAGAAGAGAGAGAAGAAAGAGAGAGAGAGGAGAGAGAAAGGGAGAGAAGAAAAGAGAGAGGAGAGAGAAAGAGAAGAAAGAAGAGAGGAGAGAGAAAAAGAGAGAAGAAAGGAGAGAGAGAAGAGAGAGAGACAGAGGGAGAGAAAGAGAAACCCAGAGACAGAGAAAGAGAGAGAGAGAGACAGAGAGAGAGTCCAATTTTCTCATTTGATGGATCAAAACAGGTCTCCCAAGGAGAGCTTTGCTCAGTGTCCCCCAGATGGGAAGTTGCTCAGGATTCCAACCTCCTCCATTCTTTCTCCAAAGTAAGCACCTGCTTCCCGGGATCCTGCAGAAGCCAGCGGGGATCACCTGGTGCTGACTTCATCTCAGCAGGTTCCTGAGAGAAGTCTCCAGTTCAGAGGAGAATCCTGATGGTTAGGACTGTTTTAGATAAGTACAAGAGATAAGAGAGGGAAATTCCCCCAGACTCATTAAAGCAGGGCCCTCTTGGAGGGAACTGGGGGGTGGGGGAGGAGAGGGGAAAGAGAAGATAAGATGATTATCTGTCAGTATTTGAACAGCTGCCTTCTGCAAAGAAAGTTACTGGAATTCCTCTAGTTGGCTCTAGAATGACAATTACTGGGCACCGGCAGTCGGCAGGATCTGAGCTGCGAGCCAGGGCTTGACATCCAGAAACGCTTCCTCACAATTAGAGCTCTCCCACAGGGGGATCCGTTGCCCCCAGAAGCAGTGGGCTTCCCCTCCCTGGAAGTCTGCCAGTGAAAAGAAGGGCTGCCATCCAGATGAGATTTGAAGGTGGGGGACTTCTGAAATCCTCCCAAACCCGGCAACCCCTTTCATCTTGAGGTTCTGGGATTGTGGGGCAGGGCTGATGGGTGAGCGGTGACAAGATAAATGGCTGTGCTTCCCCAAGCACATTATGTTTGGGAACCCGGGATGTTGTCCTGGCATGAATGACTGAGCCACAGGAAGTAGTCAGATAAAACAGGCTGTCTCCTCAATAACTGATGCTCAAACCATCGTATTCTCCGAGGTTTTGTTCTAGGTCTTTTCCAGGGGCAAGTAGGAGGCCCAGTGAATAGACCTGGCATGAGGAAAACCTGAGATAATATCCAGCCTCAGACATGTGTCTATTAATTGAGAGGCCCTGAATAAGTGACTTAATGCTGTCTGCCTCAGTTTCCTCTATTGTAAAATAGGAATCCTAACAGCACCTACCTCATAGGATTGTTGTGGAGATCAAATGAAATATTTGTAAAGTGTTTAGCGTGATTCCTGGCACATAGTAGGTGCTTAATAAATGCTCATTCCCTTTCCTTTCTCCTTCAAGACTCTCTCTTGGTAATTCCCATCAGCTCCCATGGATTTTGTCTCCATCATATCCGTATACCCAGAGGTGCTAGAGCATCAATCTGTCAACAAGCATTGGTTAATTGATTAAAGCGACTTTGTCCAGCTCTGCTAAGTACTAGGGATGCAAAGAAGGGATCGCTAACAGCCTATTTGATATTTTGAACACCCCTGTCCCCAGCAGAAGGCATCATGGGGCCCTTCTCCCAAGCTCTTCATTCTCACCATGGCTGCTAAGGCCATGGCCATTCTTCCAGCTGTCCAGACCTACAGGCTCAGTCCCCTCCCTTCAAAGTGGCCCTCCTGACACCCCTCTCTCTCCCAGGACTCCCAGTCTAGCCCCACTTCCATCACCTGCGCCTGCACAACTGTGAAGTTCTCTCAGCTGGTCTCCAGTCTTTAGTCTTTCCCCACTCCTATCCATCACTCACTCAGCGGCAGGTCTGGCCATGTTATCGCACCCCCTGATCAATAATCTCCACTCGCTCCCTTTTCAATGCTTCTCATTGTTTAGTCATATCTGAGTCTGACTCCATTTCAGGTTTCCTTGGCAGAGATACTGGGGTGCTTGGCCATTTGCTTCTCCAGCTCATTTTTACAGAGGAGAAACTGAGGGCAGGCAGGTTAAAGAGATTTGCCAAGGGAGATGTGGCTGATAAATATCTGATGTGGGATTTGAACTTCTGTCTCCTTAGTACTCTGATCACTTAATTTACCCTTTTCACTGATATGATCTACTGTTAACCCCCCAAATCTTTTGACATTGAAAGCCTTTTTTAATTTTGTCACAGCTTACTTTAGATTTCTCATATGGTTTTGCTTTTTACACATTCAGTGTTCTAGGAAAAGTGGGCAAGTTCCTCGTGTACAAACAGACATTTCCCTCCTCCATGCCTTTGTTGTTCCTCATGCTTGCACTGCTCTTATTTTAGGATCCTGACTTTCCTTTGATACAGCTCAAAAGTCATCTTCTGAATGAGTCCTTGTTAGTTCTCCCAGGTGCTAGTGAGAGTATTTCTAAGTTGGCTTCTGCTCCCCTCTCACAAGAACTGTTTTCTTGCCCCAGTCAAGTCAAAATAAAAATAGATAGGATATATATATATATATGTATATATGAATATCTTTTTCTTTCTCTCCCTCTCCCTCTTTTTCACTCTTTCCCTGTCTATGTCTCTCCATCTGTCTGTCTGTCTCTGTCTCTGTCTCTCCCTCTTTCACTCTTTCCCTTTCTGTTTCTGTCTCCATCTGTCTCTCTGTCTGTGTCTCTGTCTCTCTCCCTTTCACTCTTTCCCTCTTTGTCTCTCTCTCCATTTGTCTCTCTCTCTGTCTCTGTCTGCTCTGTCTTTATTTCTGTCTTTGTCTCTGTCTCTTTCTGACTGTCCCTGTCTCTCTCTGTCTCTGTCTCCATCTCTCTGTTTTTCTTTCTGTCTGTGTTGTCTCTGTCTGTCTTTCTTTTTTCTGTCTTTTCTTTTTCTCCTATCATCTGCTTACTTATGTCTATCCATCTTCTTTATTTCTCTCTATTCCATCCATTTATCTGTATTCATCTTCTCTCTCTCTCTCTCTCTCTCTCTCTCTCATATCTCTCTCTCTCTCTCTCTCTCTCTCTCTCTCTCTCTCTCTCTCTCTCTCTCTCTCTCTCTCTCTCATATTTCTCTCTTTATTTCTCTATCCACCCTCTCTCTCTCCTCTCTCTCTAAATCTATCTATCTAATATCAACATGTGTTTTTCTAAGTCAGCATGGTGCCTGCAGGGATCCTTCTGTAGACTTTGCTGGCCCCATCCCTATTTGAAGCCAGTGGTTTAGCTTAGAGAACTAAGGGACTTGCCCAGAGACACTCATGAAATGGGAGATGGAAGGCCAGGTGCTTACTTACTAACAGCCTGTGGACTGAGAGGTCCTTCCAGTGTTTCTATTGTTCTCTACTTAAATCAACAGAATAAAAGAACTGTGGCGTTGGGTGGGAACTTGTGGAGCAGAATTCCTTCTACAACAACCCAGGAATGATCTAGATAAGAAGCTTACCAGCTCTCAAGGAAGCCCCTCTGCCTTTAGATGTCTCTCATGATGAGGGCAGCTAGCTGGCGCCACAATGCACAGATCTTTGACCCGGAGTCAGACCGACTCATGTTCCTGAGTTCAAATCCAGCCTCAAACCCTTACTAGCTGTGTGACCCTGAGCAAGTCACTTAACCCAGTTTGCCTCGGTTTCCTTATCTGTAAAATGAGCTGGAGAAGGGGATGGAAAAGCATTCTAGTGTCTTTGCCAAGAAAACCCCAAATGTGGTCGCAGAATTGGATAAAACTGAACAACAACAACATAGTGAAGGAGTGTTTAGATTTCTTTGTGTTATTATTTTTTCCCCTTGGAATCCATCCTAAATCCTGCTTTTTTTGCAAATAACGCCCATTGCTGGTATGTCGGCGCATCCCTTTGCTGTGAGTGGCTGCTTTGTAACCCGACCTGCTCCTTCATGGGGTCCTGACCCTTCCCATTCTGCAGCACGTGGCTCTTCCATCCTAACTCCTCTTGGGACTGGCAGTGGGATAGGGCTGGCCGGGATGCTGCTCCAAGGACAGATGGGCGGTGAAGTTCCACAGAAGAGAATTCTGGGGTGTGAACTTGGAATGTTTATTGTGGAAAATCCATCTCCCTGACTTCACAAAGCCTGGCTGTGTGTGTGTGTGGAGGGTGCTGGTGGTCATGGAAATAGCTTGAGCTGGAATCAGAGCACAAGGGTTTTGTTACCTAGTCACCTTTAACGTGTCCCTTCTTTTCTAAGCCCGTTTCCTCCATTGTAAAGTCAGAGATCCAAACCAATGGTGTCTCAGCCCCTTCTAGGTCTGAATTTTGGTGCAGCATTTGTTTGTTTGGGATTTTAATCTCCTCCTAGCGTGTGAGCTCCATGATGGCAGTGAGTACATTTTAATTAAGTATTTTATCACCTCCCCCATGTCCAGAAAAATACTTCTTAAATTTAAAAGGGATTAATCATTGTCTTAATATATTAATTTCCACATTCCACATTGGCTTTCTAATCTCAAATTCCAATTTCTATGTTTGAAATTCCCTCCCGTGTCTCACCCTCCATGTTCTTTGTTTTAGGCCCTTCAAAAACTCTCAAATTCTATATTCTAAGTTCTTTGGTAGAAAAATCTGACTTGCCAGCTCGTAGGTGGATGGAATCTGATAAGATGAAATTGAGTAGTGATAAATGATAAGTCTTAGATTTGGATTCAGAAAATAACCTGCAAATATATGACCCGGAGAGGAAGAGAGGTACAAAGCCAGTGATCAGCTCTTTGGAACAAAGATCTGAGTATCTGAGTGGCCCACCACATCATGACATCCCTATTCAAACCCAGCTCTACTTTCTCACCATGATCCCTTAGACTCCATCCCCGGACCCTCCAGCGCTGCCAGGTTAAGATCAGCTGATCTTGCTCAGAACATGGTATACATGGCATTTGCCAAACATCTCCTTACCCTGCTGCTGCCTCTGGATCTCCATTCTAACTCTGCTTTATGTGAAGACTTTTTTTTTTTTTTTATTAGAATACAAACTCCTTGAGGACAGATACTATGTTCCTTTCTTGTATTTTGATTCTTGATACATAGAACAATACTTAGTATATTGTAAGCAGTTAATACATACTCTATTGCTCTATATCTCTTGATTTGTTTTTCCCTGTATGTCTTTCTCTCTCATCTACCTCCATGTCTGTCTACCTAAGTATCTATCTCTCCATCTAACCACCCAACCACTCATTTATCTATCTTCTATCTATCTATCCATTCTTTCTCTCTCTCTCTCTCTCTCTCTCTCTCTCTCTCTCTCTCTCTCTCTCTCTCTCTCTTTCTCTCTCCCCCTCCCTCTCCCTGTCTGTCTGTCTATCCATCCATACATCCATCCATTCATCCATCCCTCCATCCATTCACGTATCTATCTATCTACCTAAGTATCTATCTATTTATCTACTTAAATATCTATCAACCTACCTATTTACTTTCTGTCTATCTAAATATCCACCTATCTATCTACCTGTCTGTCTCTCCATCCATCCCTTCCTCCCTCCCTCCATCCATCTATCTACCTATCCATTCATCTATCGATCTATCTATCTATCCAACACCCAACCATTCATCTATCTATCTACCTAAGTATCTATCTATCTACTTAAATATCTATCAACCTATCTACCTATTTATTTTCTGTCTACCTAAATATCCATCTATCTATCTATCTACCTGCTGTCTATCTATCCATCCATACATCCATCCATTCATCCATCCATCCCTCCATCCCTCCATCCATCATTCATCTATCTATCTACCTAAGTATCTATCTATTTATCTACTTAAATATCTATTAACCTATCTACCTATTTATTTTCTGTCTACCTAAATATCCATCTATCTATCTATTTATCTGACTGTCTGTTTATCCATCCATCCCTCCATCCATCTATCTATCTATCTACCTAAGTATCTATTTATCTACTTAAATATCTATTAACCTATCTATCTATTTATTTTCTGTCTACCTAAATATCCATCTATCTATCTATCTATCTGTTTGTCTGTCTGTCCATCCCTCCCTCCCTCTATCTATCTATCTATCTATCTATCCATTCTATCTATTCATCTATCGCTCTATCTATCTATCCATCCAACACCCAACCATTCATCTATCTATCTACCTAAGTATCTATCTATCTACTTAAATATCTATCAACCTATCTACCCATTTATTTATTTTCTGTCTACCTAAATATCTATCTATCTATCCATCCATCCATCCTGTCTGTCTGTCTGTCTATCTATCTATCTATCTATCTATCTATCTACCTACCTACCTACCTATCAACCTATTTACCTATATCTATAGTGTGATATGGCGGCCAAGAAAGCTCATATAAACTTAGGCTATATTATAAAACAGAGAGAATATCTTGAGTTTCAGGAGCTAGGTGGTGTATGGATAAGGGGCTGTTGTGAGGATCAAATATTATATTTGTAAAGCATTTAACACAGTTCCTGGAACATAGTAGGTGCTGTATAAGAGCTACTATTATTATTATTTGTCCTACTCCTCTCTCCCTTGGTCCTTCTCTCCTCCCTCCCTCCTTCCTTTCCTTCCTCTCTCTCTCCTTTCTTCATTATTACTTCTTTCCGTCTTCCCTCCCTTCCTTCTTTTCCTTTCTCCCTCCCTCCCTTCTTCCCACCTTTCTTCCTTCCTACATCCCTCCTTTTTTCCTTTCTTTTCTTCCTTCCTTCTGCAGACAATATTGATGAGTTCAGAAATGTGTTAGTGCATTGAAATATAAAGTATTCAAATCTTTTGTTAGGAGCTATGGGAAATACACACACATACCAAACAAGGCAAAACAAAAAACAAGAAAGATTGTTTCCTTCTTTCCTTCTAGACAATTGGGGTTAAATGACTTGCCCAGGGTCACGTAACTAGGAAGTGTTAAGTGTCTGAGGTCACATTTGAACTCAGATCCTCCTGACTTCAGGGCTGGTGCTCTATTCACTGCACCACCTAGCTGTCCCAAAATATTGTTTTCAAGGCATTTATAGTTTAATGTGCGTGTTAACCACTGCGTGCCCTTCCCCCCAAGTCTATCTCATCCAGGTCCCAGAATAGTACTTAGTAAATGTTTCTTGGGTTGAAAATATGATAAATGCCAGAAGATATAACCACATGCTAGGGATATTCCAAAGAGAAATAAGGCGGAGTACTTGGACGAGGTGGCGTTTGAATGATGGGCAAGGCTTTTGCGGGCCAAGCTTCCTGGGCACGGGGAAGGGGAGCTCTTCACTGCAGAAGATCTAGAGGCCAAAAAGAGCCATAGGGACTTCAGTATGAGGGGTGGACGTGAGGAGCCGGGCCAGGGAGCATCTCGGAATCATGGGTCAGACCGTCAGATGGATGTCGTTAGGGCCTCTTAGATTTCCTGCCAAACGGCCCACCTGCCTCAGCACGCCCAGCAGTTGCAGCCAGTTCTGGGGAGGGCTCCCTTTGGGACTGTCCTCCACTCCCCTTCACATGGAATCTATCAGAACCTGAAAGCGCCCTCACCTCAGGATTAAGGCTTTCCTTGTGTTGGAGGAACTCACGGCTCTGGTAGAAAGGACCATGGGGAGCCATATCTACTGAGCGACATGACTTCATAGATCTTCTCTGTATCGGGCTGCTTTGATTACGGGCCAAGATTCACTGTTTTACAAACAGGCCTGAGGAGACAGGGCCCGCCCTGCTCCCAGGGGAGCGACTGAGAGGGGCTGCACAAGAGTTTCCAAATGAGGCCTGACTTCTGGGGACCCTGGATTGGAGGCCAGTTTGGAGAAAGAGATAAAATGAGTCTGGAGTTATTGCCTTGTTTCCAAATAAAGTTCTCTCTCTCTCTCTCTCTCTCTCTCTCTCTCTCTCTCTCTCTCTCTCTCTCTCTTTGTATCTGTCCCTCTTCACTCTCTTTCTCTCTCTCTCTCTCTGTCTTTGTCTCTCTCCATCTCCTTCTCCTTCTTTGCATCTTGTCTGTCTGTCTGTTTCTGTCTCTTTGTCTCTGTCTTTCTGTATCTCTGTCTCTGTGTTTCTCTGTCTCTCTCTCTTTTCTGCTCCCTCTCTGTGTCCTTTCTGTCTCTCTCTGACTCTGTCCCTTCCTCTGTCTCTGTCTCTTTGTCTTTGCCTCTGTCTATCTGTCTCTTTCTCTCTCTCTCTGTCTTGTCTGTCTCTGCCTCTCTTCCTCTTTCTGTCTCTGTCTCTCATCCCTCCATGTCCATTCTATATCCATGTATTGTTAGCTATTTAGCTATAAGTCTATATCCCTCACATGGATTATCTATGTGTCTGTAAACATATTTGTTGTTATTTAGTCGTCCCAGTTGTTCCAGGCTTTTTTGTGACATCAGAGATTATCTTGCCATTTCCTTTTCCAATTCATTTTACAGATCAAGAAACTGTTGGTCTCAGTTTCTTAGACCAACAGGTTTAAGTAACTTAACCAAGGCAGCACTCTGTTTACTGTACCCCTTCATTGCCCCTGTACACACATACACACACACACACACACACACACACACACACACACACACACACACAAACATACATAGACTAGGAGTGTATCCAGGGTCAATATTAGAGATAGAAAAACCTGGATTCACACCCTGACTGACAATCAATGCTGCGTTATCCTGGGCATTTGCTTATCCTCTGTGTGCCCCAGATCATTCTCAGACTCTTGGTGGCAGAATCCCTTTGACTTGTAGTAGTTGTAGGAATTTCCTTATCTGGGAGTTCCCTGAATCAATTATATCACACAGATGTAGAAAAAAAAAAAAAAAAAAAAAAACAGTGAATAAATTCCAGTGTACACACACTCTCTCTCTTTCTCTCTCTGTCTCTGTCTCTGTCTCTGTGTCTCTCTGTCTCTCTCTCTGTCTCTGTCTCTCTGTCTCTCTCTATCTCTCTCTCTCACCGCCCCCTTATATGTACACATGAATACATATGCACATGCACACACACACTGGGATGGAGTGACCTTGGCCCTGTGAAAAGAACCTTCAATTGGGTGTCAAGTGTGGAACCAAGTTTTTTTTGTTGTTATTGTTGTTAGCGCCACTGAAATCTGTGGGGCTTTGAGCAGTGACTCCCCCAAGTTCTTTCCCAGGGCCTTACTTAATTTCTTTAGGAATAAAAAGAAGGGAGCTGAACTAGCCAAGCTGTCCAAGACTACTCTGGCTACGACACTCTGATTTATATTCTAAAATCTCTCCCAGATATCACATCGTGGGTCTTTGTTATAAAACCCACGTCCAGATCTCACGTTCAACATCAACCTTAACATCAAAAAGGGCTGGATTTGAATCTTACTTCAGTCTGTGTCCAGTCTCTTTTTCAGCCCTGAAATACTCTCCCCTTCCCACCATGCTGATATCTCCAGAAATTCTGACCTTGTGTCCCCTTCTAACATATTATAGTCTAATTTCTAAGGTCTTTCCAAGCTCTAACATTCTATGCTTCAAGGTTTCTCCTGACTTCAACAGTTTTTAAATATGACAATATTTATCTTTATTAATTTTAAACAGTCAAAAGTTCACCCCCCCCCAATCTAGATTGATGACACAGTGTTCAATTTGGCCTTAGCAAAGTTTTTACTAATTAACATCAGATTTTTTTGTGTTTGATTTTCTATGGGATAAATACTTTTTTTAATATTTTATTTCCCCCAGTTACATATAAAAACAACTTTTAACATTTGTTTTTAAAACTTTGAGTTCCAGATTCTCTTACTTTCTCTTCCGCCACCCCCCTCATTGAGAAAGCAAAAATTTCGATATAGGCGATTATCTATGTTTGATTATGCAAAACACAATTACAGATGAATCATGTTGTGAAAGAAAACAGACCAAAAAACCCTCAAGAAAAATTAAAAAAAAATAAGCTTCAATCCATATTCACATTCAGTTCTTTTTGGGGGGAATGGATCGTGTTTTCATCGTAAGTCCTTCAGACTTGTCTTAAATCACTGAAAATAGCCGTCATTCACAGCTGATCATTTTATAATATTGCTGTTACTTTGTACACAGTACATGTCACTTGGCATCAGATCCTTTTTTTCTGAGAGAATCCTACTCATCATTTTTATAGCCCAATAATATTTCATCACAATCATATACCACGATTTGTTCAGTCATTCCCCATTTGATGGACATCTCTTGATTTCCACTTTGCCACCAGAAAAGAGCTGTTACAAATATTTTTGTACATAGATCTTTTTCTTTTTTTTTTTTTTTTTTTTTTTTTTTTTTTTTTTTAGATACAGATCTAGTATTGGTATTGCTTAGTCAAAGGATATACCTGGTTTTATATCCTTTTCAGCATAATTACAAATGGTTGAATCAGATCACGACTCCACTAACAGTACATTAATGTCTCATTTTCCTCTCATCTCCAATATTTGCCCCTTTCCTTTCTGTTGTACTAGATAATCTAATAAGTATAAGGTAGAATATCAGGATTGTTTGCATTTGAATTTCCCCAGTTGATAGTGATTTAGAACTTTTTTTTTTCTTTTGGCTATGAATAGCTATGATTACTGCATCTGAAAACTGTTTATATCTTTTGATCATTTATCAATCAGGGCATAACTTATTTTTCTAAATTCAATTTAGTTCTCTATATTTTGTTGTTGTTATTTTTTTTGCTGAATTGGGATTAAATTACTTGCCCAGGGTCACATAGCTAAGAAGTCTTAAATGAGTTCTCTATATGTTTGAGAAATAAGTCCTTTATCAGAGAAACTTGCTTCTATTTTTTTTCATAGTTATGATTGGTAACTGTGTTTCACCCTTTAATCTATTCTCTCTCCTTTTACCTGGTCCCTCCTCAAAAGCATTTTTTACATTTGATTACCTCAATCAATCTGCCTTTCCTTCTGTCATTCCCCACTCCCTTCTTTTTTCTCCTTCCCCTCCTACTTTCCTGTGCAGTAAGATAGATTTTCACACCCAATTGAGCGTGTATATTATTCTCTCTTTGACTCACTTCTGATGAGAACAAGGTTCAATCACTCAACCTCTTCTTTCCTTCTTCTCCACTGTAAAAGCTTTTCCTTGTTTCTTACATGTGAGATAATTTACCCCACTCTCTCTCTCCCTTTCATTTTCTCCCAGTGCATTTCTCCCTCAACTCTTAATTTTTTTTTATATACCATCCCTTTATATTCAACTTACACCTACATTTCTCTATCTCTATCTCTCTGTGTATCTGTCTCTGTATATATATATACATGCACAGGTACACACACACACACACACACACACACACATATGTACACTTATCTCTGTGTTTATATATATACCTTCTACCTGTCCAAATAATGAAAAAGTTCTTATGAGTTATTATAATATATGTATTATATATTAGTTACTATATATTTATGAGTTACTATAATACTATAATGAGTTATTACATACACTATAATATATGTATTATATATGACTATATATACATTATATAGTATATATGTATTATATATACACACATATTTGTATATATGTATGTGTATGTGTATATATATATATACACCCTCTACTTGTCCAAATAACGAGAAAGTTCTTAAAAGTTACAATTAGCATCTTCCCATGAAGAACTGCGAATCTTAACCTTATCAGGTTCCTTATTATTTCTCTTTTCTGTTTACTTTTTTATGCTTCCTTGAGCCTTTTATTTAAGAATCAAATTTTGTCTTCATTTCTGGTCTTTTCCTCAGAAATGCTTGGACATCCTCTATTTCACTGAATATCCATTTCTCCCTTCCCGAAAGGATTAGATTCAGTTTTGCTGGGTGGGTGGTGACTCCAACATCCTGTGCTTTAAGGACCTTTCCAGATCAGATGTGCTAGCTTTTCAGGTCTCTTCCATCTTTCATGTTTCTGATTTATATTCCCTTGGCTTATTCAGATCTATTGTGTTCTACTCTCTTCTTCAGGTACCTTTCCCCTCTATCTGAGAGCCCATGTCTTCTGCAATGTTCTTTGTTGCTACAAATGACAGTTCACAAAGGATTTCCTCAAAACCATCCCCAAGAGATAGCTAGCATGAATTTTGCTATCAGTTTTATAGCTATGGAAACTGAGGCTCAGGAAGTGAAAATAGCTCGATCAGGTCATACAACAATTTAGCTACAGAATCAAGACACAAAAGCAGGGCTTCTGGTGCCCCTGCCCTTGTTCTTTCTGCTGATCGATGTGTGCTGGTATCAGGTATGATGCCTCAGATACCACTTAGACCTTTGAGCTGCACGGTCCCCTCTCAGTTGTACTAATCTACCCCTCCGACTTTATGATGTCTCTAAAAAAAAAGCTCAGAGACTTTCCCCCTCTCCACTTCAAGCGCAGGTGGTATTTATTCTTTAGTCTTTAAAAATACACAGGGTCTTTAACAAGAAAATTTGCTCCAGAACAATAGTAGAAGGTTAAAAGCTTTAGGTCAAACACACAAACACACAGAGCCAGAAACACATGGAAGAAACATTTGCAAGGGGGAAAAAAATAACCTTTATAAAATAGTGCTTTTTTTTTTTTTAAGAGACAAAAGAATTTTAAAAAGATTTAAAGAAAGAAAACCTCACCAGACCAATGATCAGTGGAACTAACACACACACACACAAACACACAGAGCCAGAAACACATGGAAGAAACATTTGCAAGGGGAAAAAAATAGCCTTTATAAAATAGTGCTTTTTTTTTTAAGAGACAAAATAATTTTAAAAAGATTTAAAGAAAGAAAACCTCAGCAGACCAATGATCAGTGGAACTAACACACACACACACACACACACACACACACACACACACACACACACACAAAACTTAGCATTTATAAAATCTACAATTTAAAAAGCGCTTTTCTGAAAAAAAAAATAGAAACACAAAAGCAAAAATTTCCTGGTTCAAAGAAAGCCAGCCTTGAAGTCAGAAAGAGCTGGATTCAGGTCCCACTTTTGACATACACTGCTTGTAGGACTCCAGATATTCCATTTAACCTCTCTGTACTGCTGAGGTGGAGGAAATGTCCTCACTCTGGAGCTCCATATACTTAATGAAATCACAAATTCAGTCTCTTTATCCACTTCTCAAAAACAGGAGTGGAGGGTGGGGGGGGCAGGAAGCCTAAACAAATATAATCTGTGAGGGAGGAAGTACATCATTTTGCTCATTTTTAAATGAGGAAGCTGAGGGTCTCACAATAGAGATCATGGGGGAGAAAAAAACAAGTTTTCTGTCGCTATCTCTTCCCAGAGCCCTTCTGTAGTGTCTGTAATAAATAACAGTCTAACGGTAGCAACAGCAAAATTCCCAGCAAACCCAGGCCAGGAAAACAATTCAGAACAAATCTTGATCCACCGGGAAGGAACGAGAGCCAGACCACAGCATGAGCCCTTGCCGCACCTTCCCAGCCTTACATGGGACTTTCTCGGGGGGAAAATGAGTGGGAATTCATGGGATTCCTGAATAAGGGTGTGTGTGGGGGTGTAGTGGTGGGAAGGAAAGGATAGGCTCTAAAAATTAATAGTTTAAAGAGGATTGGGGAATAGAAAGGATCTGAAATCAAAAGCCAGGGCTTTGTCTCCAGGCTCTGCAATTTTGCAAGTTCTTAATCTTGGGGAAATGGCTTCCCCAGTCCCAACCTCAGTTTCCTTCTGTGTAAAATGTGTGTCTGTGCATATGTATATCTGTATAGGGGTGAAGATGATCTCTATAATGCATACAGGACATAGAATAGAACAAAATAATACTTACCCTTGATTATAATTTAGTTCTTGAATGCCCATGAGCTCCTATTATACCATATCTCTAGCAGGTTCCATCCTCATTGTAACTTATGGGGAACCATGGTTGGTTGCTGTCCATTTTTGTTTTTATTTTTGAAGAATACCGATGACATCAGGAGGATGACATCTTGACTTCCACATGAATTGGATTTAAGATCCTGGCACATTAATGACTCGGTGTTCTAATGCTCGGTTTAGGCAGAAAAATATGAGATTGTTAGCGATCCTACAATTTCCCTTGGTCACTCAACAGTCAGTTAATAAACATGTGTAAGTGTCTCCTATATGGCAGGCACTCTGCCAAGCCTTGGCCATACAAGAAGGGCAGAAAGACAGAGTTGTTCTTGAGGACTTCACCATATAATGGGGGATTAGGGGTGGGGGACAACATTTCAACAACTATATGTACAAGCACACAAAGCAGGGTAAATAAAGACAGATAACAAAGAAAAGGTGCTGGAGTGAAGAGGGTTTGGGAAAGGATTCTTGCAGAAACTGAGACTGCTGCAGGAAGCCCGGGAGGTCAGTAGTCAGAGCAGAGGAGGGAGAGTATTCCGGGTATGGGGGAGGCTCCAAAGATACTCAGAACAGGGAGATGAAGGGTTTTGTTCTGGGAACAGGCAGCGGATGGGGCTTACTGGGCTGAAGAAAACACAGAGTAATGAGGTGGAGAGGGAGAACATCCTAGGGAGGGGGAATGGCCAGTGAAGATGCCCAGAGTGGGGAGATGGAGGCTGTGAGAATAGCCAGGGGGTGGGGTTACTGGGCTAAAGAATACTCAGAGTACTGAAGCCGATCTGCTAAAAGAATTCCCACTGAAACCACATCTGAGCTTAAATGTCTGAGGATCAAACAATGTTTCCAGCCTTAGCAACTGTAACTTTGGGCTGATCCATTTGTCTTCCTGCCTCACTTTCCTTATCTATGAAAAGAAAACAAAAACCCTTATTTCAGAGCTTGGGATACACATCCCAAGGTCCAGGCTGCCTTATGATGTGGCACTTAGGCCCAGATAAAATATAATTAGGAAACTTTTCTTTTTTAATTCAGTAGAACATAGATAATGCTAATGTATGATTTTCTAAGTCAGTATGAATCCACAGGGATCCTTATGTATAGTTTAGTGTATTCTGTTTCTATTTCATTTTATGTATAGTTTAGTGTATTCTGTTTCTATTTCATTTTATGTATAGTTTAGTGTATTCTGTTTCTATTTCATTTTATGTATAGTTTAGTATATTGTTTCTATTTCATTTTATGTATCATTTAGTGTATTCTGTTTCTATTTCATTTTATGTATAGTTTAGTATATTCCGTTTCTATTTCATTTTATGTATTGTTTAGTATATTCTGTTTCTATTTCATTTTATGTATCATTTAGTATATTATGTTTCTATTTCATTTTATGTATCGTTTAGTGTATTCTGTTTCTATTTCATTTTATGTATCGTTTAGTGTATTCTGTTTCTATTCCATTGAAATAGTAGTGCCTTATACTACTGGTTCATTGGTTTGAGTACGGGACCCAAGTTTAAATTCCTGCACCAGATGCTTACTAGCTGGATCACTTATCCAGAGTCACTCTGGGCAAATCAGTTAACATTTATCTGCTTTATTTCCCTCTTCTCTAAAATTACTTTTTACCTCGCAGAGTTGTTGGGAAGATCGAATTTCATATGGATACACACAAACATACATACACACTGAGTGTATATGTATGTGTGTATGTATTTGCAATGAGTAAATTCTTCATTAATCTTAAGAATGACATGAGGTCTCCAGAGAACTATAATTTCCAAGGACAATTTGGTCAAGCTCACAATGGTCTTCAACTCCATCTTGAAGGAGGTCTAAAGGATAGTCTAAAGTTTTTAACCATTTGCTTGCTATAGTGTCTCAATACTCTTGGTTTTTCATTTCTTCTCCCACCCCACCCCACACACTCTAGTTGTTGTTGTTGTTGTTATTTTTGTTTTTATTTTGCTGAGGCAATTAGGTTAAGTGACTTAACCTGTGCCACACAGCTAGGAATGAATAATCCCTTGGGGCTGTTGCTTTACCAATCTGGATGGCTACAGTCAGTTTGGATGGCCTGAAAGATAGAGCAACACTGCCTGCTACTCAGCATCCTTCTGCAAGTCCCATGTTACTTTCCTTTTTTCCTAGGCTGCAAGTTGAACTTCACCAAAGTAATCCTTGGAGGACTCTGTGTGTGTGTGTGTGTGTGTGTGTGTGTGTGTGTGTGTGTGTGTATTCAGGAAAGTGGACAGTTGCCCGAGCAAAACTTGTCTCTTTCTCAGGAAATGCCCAGACTGTTTCTGCAATTCAGACCTCATTTGAGGGGAAGTGGATACTCACACTTCTGTTACCTAGAATTATTGGGGTTTGTGTGTGTGGTGGTGGAGGGGGATAAATCAACTGTAACATGTAAGAATCAAGAAAATAGCAAATAGCATCATCTCCTCAGGAAACAGGAGAGATGAAGGGGGTGGGGGGAGTGTGAACTTCATGGATCTTACATACATTTCCTGGAAAATCTGGAACACATTTGTACTGAAATGACATTTTCTTTAGCGAGTTGTGCAATGCTGGCTCTCGGTAGCAAGGATGGGGAATTGTCAGAGCTTCAGACACACACACAATCGTTGTATCACTGTTGTGATGGACAAAAATGAAACAGCATGATGTCAGGGTTGTCGAGGGAAATGTGGCTGGTTTATTCTTCTTTGGAACAAAACAACCCAGAGGTCAGAAAAGAGGCCCTGAATTTGTTTCTCTGTCTCTTCCCTCCTCTTTTTTTTTTTTTTTGTTTGTTTATTTCCTTCCTTCCTCCCTCCCCTACTTTTCTCTTCTTTCTTTCTTTCTTTTTTCTTTCTTTTTTCTTTCTTTCTTTCTTTCTTTCTTTCTTTCTTTTTTCTTTCTTTCTTTCTTTCTTTCTTTCTTTCTTTCTTTCTTTCTTTCTTTCTTCTTTCTTTCTTTCTTTCTTTCTTTCTTTCTTTCTTTCTTTCTTTCTTTCTTTCTTTCTTTCTTTCTTTCTTTCTTCTTTCTTTCTTTCTTTCTTTTTTTCTTTCTTTTTTTTCTTTCTTTCTTTCTTTCTTTCTTTCTTTCTTTCTTTCTTTCTTTTTTCTTTCTTTCTTTCTTTCTTTCTTTCCTTCTTTCTTTCTTTCTTCTTTCTTTCTTTCTTTCTTTCTTTCTTTCTTTCTTTCTTTCTTTCTTTCTTTCTTTTCTTCTTTCTTCCTTCCTTCTTTCTTCTTTCTTTCCTTCTTTCTTTCTTTCTTTTCTTTTTTCTTTCTTTTTTCTTTCTTTCTTTCTCTCTTTTTCTCTCTTCCTTCCTTCCTCCCTCCCTTCCTTCCTCCCTTCCTTCCTTCCTCCCTCCCTTCTTCCCTTCCCTTCTTCCTTCTTCCTTCCTTCCTTCTCCTCTCTTCTCTGAATCTCTCTACCTTTGATTTTTCTTTATTTCTCTTTCATCTCTCTTCCTTAAATCCCTCTTCTCCTCTCTCTCCTTTTCTTTTTCTTCTATTCTTAATTAACTTTTATTTTCTCCCTCCCTCCCTCCTTCCGTCTCTTCCTTCCTATGTGCTGCCATATTAGCCCTATAAAATATCTTCCTGCAAAGCCCCTCTCTCCATGTCTGAATTACACTTCCTTCTTGTCTTTATCTCCTAGAATTCTTCATGTCCTTTAAACTCAACTCCAGAACTAATTAAGCCTTTCTTAAATCTTCCGGCTCCACTCCCAAATTATCTTGCAGTAATTGTTTCCGTATCTCTCTATGTGAATGGCATCTCTTCCAGCTGGCTGGTAAGCTCTTCCGGTGGAGGCTGTTATCTATTTGTCTTTGTATACCTGAAGTCTAGCTCGGTTCCTGCCTGACACATGGTGGAGCTCAATCACGCCTTACTCTTTGGGATCTCAGGAAGGGTTTTCTTGGGGGAAGATACTGGAGTCTTTTTGCCTCTCCGTGCATTAAGGCACAGATCCAAGATCACATGGCTAATAAGTATCTGAGGTTGGATTTGAACTCAGGTTTTCCTGACTCCAGGCTCCATACTCTATCCATTCAGTTATACCGCTCCCTCTAAAATAGAGAGCACTTGGGAGATATCGCACAGGACCCAGAAGAATGGGGAAGTATGGGATCTAAAACTCTGAAGACAAACCTTTGACACTTTCCAGTACATAGACAAGAAATATATATTTTCTGAGGCTGACTCTTCTAGGAATAATATCTGTAGTGTCTACCCCGCTGTCTGTGAGGACCAAATGAAGTGCTGTGTTTAGCATTTTGTGTCAAGCTTAAAATGTTATTGAATTGTCAGCTATTCAAATTATCCAGCTTCCTCTCCAAGTTACCAGGTGAGATCATGAAGTTTCAGAGGCTGCCTATTACTTCTAGGTTAAAATTTAAAAGAAAAAGTCCTTTATTTATTTTTTTTAAACCCTTCTCAGTCTGGCTCCAATCTGTAGTTCCCAGCTGTTCATTATTATACCTCATGGTTCCCCCTCACCATATATATACACATATACATATATGATTATGTATGTGTTTGTATGTATGCATGTATGTATACCCATGTACATATATTAATACATATATATATAGTATATAATATATTTTACACACACACAGTTGGTGGTTCAGTGATAGGACATTGGAAGCCCTGAATTCAAATCTAGCTTTGAAATTTACTAGCTCTGTGACTTTGGCAAATCACTTCATTTCTGACTGCCTCAGTTTCCTTATCTGTTCAATGAAGATAACAATAGCTCTACCTCCTAGGTTGGTTGTAAGGAGCTCTAGAAAAAAACAATTGTTCTAATTATATTAGAGTCTAAATAGCCAAGTTTCTGTTCCCTGTTACAAAGTCTTCCAGCTCCCATCTCTAAGCCTTGGCCCAAGCTGTCCTCCATGTCCTCCTCCCCCAACTTTTGTCTTTTAGACAGGCTCATTCCTGTAAAGTCTCAGCTCCTGTAAGTGACTTTTCAACAAGTCACATGAGCAACATGAACACAGTAAGTACCTACTATGTGCTAGGCACTATGCTATGTACTTTTCCCCAGTCTCCCAAATGTTAGTCTTTCTATCTACCACCCCAAAAAACCACTTTATATTTATTTTGTGTCTTTTCCACATTTCCTAACCCGTCTATCTGCTCCTCTTACCCTTGTAAGTAAGTTCTTGAGGAGAGAAATGATTTTTTTTAATTTGTGTATCTCTAGGGTTTATCATAAACTTTGTCATACATAAGTTACATAATAAATAAGCATTGAACTAAATCAAATGTAAACAGAGAGGGCAGGAAGCTTTGAAATATAGAATGGAAAATGTCAGAGCAGGAACTTTAGAACATACAACATACAATATTAGAACTCAGGCGTGGGGGAGCAGAAAACTTGGGATATCTGTGCTGAGAAGAACTTTGGGCAGAAAACAGAATAGAACATATATCTGAAGAAGCGGTTATTTGGGAGCTAGAGATGGACCTGGGATCAAAAGACCTGAGTTGAAATCAAGTTTTAAATCCTTACTAGGTGATCCTGGGAAAGTCAGTTAACTTCTGCCTCTGAGATGGGATAACAGCAGCACTTACCTCATGTGTACTTTGCCAAAAGGAAAGCATTATATAAATTTATATATATACACACACACATATACATATATTTATTTATATTATAGATATAACATATATATTTATATAGATTTTACATTATAGATTAACATAGATATTATAGATATAGCATATCTATAATATATATTTATTATTTATACATTGTATATAAATTATATATATAATTATCATTATCAATGTAATTAGATTACTTTTCAGCCTTTGGGAGCCCAATAGATAATGAATGAATTGAGTTTCCCCACACCTGACCCTTACAGTTGATATGGAAAAATTAGTTTCTCTTTCATTTCAAATCTGTACTAAAAGATGAACAGTTTGGGGTAGCCCTTTTTGTAGTGACCAGAAACTGGAAACTGAGTGGATGCCCATCAACTGGAGAATGGCTGGGTAAATTGTGGTATTTGAATGTTATGGAATATTATTGTTCTGTAAGAAATGACCAGCAGGATGAATACAGAGAGGTCTGGAGAGACTGACAGGAACTGATGCTGAGTGAAGTGAGCAGAACAAGGAGATCATTGTACACGGCAACAAGACTATACAATGATCAATTCTGATGGACTGGCTCTCTTCAACAATGAGATGATTCAAACTAGCTCCACTTGTTCAGCAACGAAGAAAGCCATCTACACCCAGAGAGAGGACTGTGGGAACTGAGTGTGGAATACAACAAAGCATTCTTGCTCTCTCTGTAATTATTTGTTTGCATTTTGTTTTCTTTCTCAGCTTTTTTTTTCTTCTTGATCTGATTTTTCTTGTGCAACAAGATAATTGTATAAATATGTATATTGGATTAAGCATGTATTTTAACATATTTAACATGTATTGGACTACCTGCCAGCTAGGGGAGTGGGTGGGGGAAGGAGGGGGAAATTTGGAACAAAATGTTTGTTTGCAAGGGTCAATGTTGGAAAAATTACTCATGCATTTGTTTTATAAATAAAAAGCTTTAAAAAAATGAACAACAGCAGCAGATATAGGCAGCATCTCCAGGGGTCCTCAAACTTTTAAAAAAGGGGGCCAGTTCACTGTCCCTCAGACTGTTGGAGGGCCGGACTATAATAAAAATAAAAACTTTGTTTTGTGGGCCTTTAAATAAAGAAATTTCATAGCCCTGGGTGAAGGAGATAATTGTCCTCAGCTGCTGCATCTGGCCCGAAGGCCGTAGTTTGAGGACCCTTGAACCCACCACAGGGTATTCCCACTATCCTGATGTCAAACTTAAGATTTAAAGTCAAATTCAGGATGATGTTCAGCAGTGGTCTTGCTGTGGACTCTTGAAGGAGACTGGTTTAAGGAATCAAACCACAGACTGGGATGACTCCTGGTCTATGTTTCTCCGCATAACCCTCACTTTCTACCCCACCCAGAGGAAGCTGGGCCAGCTGGGGTTACACCACTTCAATGTCAGAAAGAAGATGCCCTGGAAATCTGTTGGGAGTCCTGAAGACACCTGCTAGTTTTATTTTACTCGGGTAATTAATTTGTAAGCAAACTGCAGACTTATGTTACTTCTATACAATAAAATCTGCTAACTGTAAATCTCATTAATTGGATAATTGGTTCCATTTGGGCTCTGCTCTAGTCTCCCTCATGGCCCTAACTATGAGATTTCTGATTACTTTCTAACAGAAGCAAACAATCTTTTATTTCTCAGTTGTTTTTCATCTTGAACTTTATCTTGACATTCAAAGCCATTAAAAATCTAAAACCAGTCCACCATTACAGTCTAATGGAGATCATAGGATAATAGATTTCCTACTCGAAGGGTCCTTAGAGACCATCAGTTTCACAGCCCTCATTTGAAAAATGAGAAAAATGAGAAACAAAGAGTTGTGACTTTCACAAAGGTAACGGGAAGTAAAAACCAGGGGCAGGATTTGAAACCAGGTTCTCCTGATTCTGCTTTCCAGATAACCTGTCATAGGATTCTTTATAGACTTTCCACTCCCTCCAACTTGTTTTTTTTTTTTTTTGCCTCCCCCCCCACATACTATATGGTATATATGTATATATGTAATATATATAGCATATAGTGCACATATACTATATATATATTACAAATTTTCCATTACATTGTCTCCTACATTTGAAATTCACCTTATCCTTCAAAGGCCTTTAGTCATTGAATCATTAATTCAAAGAGTCCAAGTAGTCATTTAATAGATTATATTTGAAGAAAAATTTCCATATGTTCTACTCCACAAGTAGTTATCCAGCCTTTGCATGTGACCAGAGCCAAACACTATGGGAGGAACATAATAGGTGCTTAATAAATGTTTACTGTCTGGCTGCCTGCCTGATGACTTCCAGTGTTAGGGAGTTGCAAGCTCTCCCTTCATTCTATATCTTCCCATTGACTTAGGGGCAGCTCTAGTTGTTTGAAAGAAACAATCTGAGCAAGTAATGAGCAAAAATAATAGCAACATCATGTGTTTTCCTTTAAGTGCTGTTAGGTCCACTACTTGTGGCTTGGAGATTTGGTGTCAATTTTAACAATGGGCACAAGTTTCAATAACTAAAGAATAAATAGCTTGGAAACATTTATGTAGGTTGTTTGTATTTAAATTTAGATGAATTATCATTTAATTCACATAATCAATGAAAGATTTAGAATGTGAATTATCTGTCTTTGAAGAAAATTCTGTTGGAAGAACTTGAGATTAATAAGGTGCCCATTGGAAATCAGACTGTATTTATAAAAATCTGCTTCTGGGGATATATGCATATACACACATAAATACAGATATGTATTGTGTTTATAATTCTGTCTTATCTATCATCATATCATTTCTATCTTCATCCTATCATTTCTATCTACCCATCATTTGTTTATCTATCAGTTATCAGTTAATTAATCAATTAATCTATCTGGACCTATCATTTTTAATCAATAATATATCAGGTCCTTTAAAGCAAGACAATCTTTGTTATTTTAGTCTTTGCTTGCCAGAATTTCATATAATGTTTCTTATTTATTCGGTGATTCTGATTGTTGAAAATGTTGGTTGAATTCTTTTAAAATTCATTCTTTGCCTTGAGAATCTAGCTATACAGCTTCTTAAAACGGGGCCAAATTTTTCAATAAAATCAACCAACTTGATATCATTTAAGTTATGTCTGATTCATGGTGACTTTATTTGAGATTCTTGGCAAATGTACTAGAGGGGTAAGGCATCTCCTTTTCCAGCTCATTTTTAGATGAGGAAACTGAGGCTTACAGGGTTAAGGGACTCACTTAGGGTGACATAGTTAATAAGTATGTGAGGGCAGATCAGAACTCAGGAAGATGACTCTTTTTGACTCCAAGCCTGGCATTTTATCTACTTTTCTACCTGGATGCTCTCTTTCTACTTGCCCTATTACTATAGAGGGCACCCCTATTTTCCTAGGCCTTCAGACTCACAATCTAGAATTCACCCTGAACTCCTCCCTCTCTCTCAGCCTTCTGTATCCAGGCTGTTGCCCAAACTTATCAATTTCAACTTTCCAACATCTCTTTAATAGGCCCCCTTTCTGTCCTCTGACATGCCCCCCATCCTAGTGATTCCCTCATCCCTCACACCCGGATTATTATAATATTCTGCTGGGGGACCTGCCTGCCTCAATTCACTCCCCCCATTCATCCATTAAACTGATTTTCCTGAAGTTCAGATCTCTCCTACTCAATAAACTCCAGTGGCTCCCATGCTCAGTTTGCCATTCAAAGCTCTTCATAACCTAGTCACCTTCTATCTTCCCAGTTTCCTTATATCTCTTTTTGATACGGGCAGTTTGATACAGTAATCCAAGCTTCCTGGCTTTTCTCTCAGATCTGGTCCTTTTCTCTGGCTGTTTCCTGGGCTTAGAATGTTTTCCCTCCTCAACTTTGCTTGCTTCCTTGAAGTCCCAAACAAGAGCTCATTTTTATAGGAAACTTCCCCCAACTCTTATTTCTAGTGCTTCCCCTTTGATCATCATTTTCTATTTATCCTGTTTATAGCTTACTTTGATTATATCTGTTAGCAGGTTAGCTTCCCCATTAGATCATAAGCTTCTTAAAGACAGGGACTGTCTCTTTTTGTATCCTAGCACTTAGTACTCTACCTGATACTTAATAAATATTGATTGATTGATAATATTATATCAAAGTCAGGTCAACCTTTCTCTCTTGCCAGAATGTATCGATGATCCCTAAGTTTTTCAGAATACCCATTTGGCCTACACAATGGGCTCATGGATAGTCTGACTATACCACCGACAATAATCACTTTCAGCGATGGAATTGCCACTAAAAGACCTTTCGTCATCTTCATTGATCGACATTTGCTTGTCACTGTCTGGGAAGTAGAACACAATCCCCAGTAAGTAGTTCACCCCTTCTGTTTTTCAATGGAGTCAGTCAGTATTCTTTATTCTTACTAATCTTAAAATAGCAAAAGTCAACTTCTTTTAGACCTTATCTTGGAGCAAGTCAGTTCTTGATCACCCCAGAACTTGGCAATTTCTAGGGGTTTGTATTCACAGAATCCCTGCTCTGATCCCACTCTATGTTTCCTTATGGCACGAGGATGACCTCAGGTTCCTAGAAGATGTCAGCAGACACAATTCCAATATCAAGCTGGTGAAAGTCCCAATGTGGGGCCGATGACAGGTCAGGTCTCTGCATGATTACCCGTCTGGCTCCATTTACAAAGAGGTTCATCATCTGAGAGATGGCCACCAGGAGCTAAATTGTTGTGGTGTTGTTGTTTCTGGCAAGAGCTCGTGGAAAGACTTGCTGTCTACATCATTTGGAGGCGTGCCCACAAGGATGAAATCACGACTCTTGGAGTCATGAAGGACATAGACATAGCTCTGACTAAAGCAGGAAATTGCTAAACTCTAAAGACTCAAAGATAATGGCTCTTCCAATGCTTTCTTCATGACCCCTGGTTTCATGATACTATTGAAAGAGAATTTGTTTTCTCTTTCTCATCATTTATGGAAAATAACTACTCACCCTTTGCATTGAAAGCTGGAGGAGAAGAAATGTCTTTTGAATTATTGAATACTAGGAAATTGAAGCATTTTAAAAGAATAGCCTTATCCATAACCATCCGATTCACATCATTTAACTTTTATTTTAGAATGTGTTATTAAAGAGCTTATTAGTGAAAACCTAGAAAATGAAGCAAAGATGACCAAGAATTAAAATGGCACCATGAGAACATCAGTGTCCTATATCATAGGGGCAGCTGGAGACCCAGTGGATAGAACACTACTCCTGAGTTCAAATTAAGCCTCAGACACTTCTTAGCTGGTGACCATGGAGAAATGTCTTAACTTCTGTTTGCTGCAGTTCCTTCATTTATAAAATGTGGATAATAACAGCACTTCCCTTTCCAGATAAATGAGATAATAATTATAAAGAACTTCACAGTGTCTAGTGCATAGTAAGTGGTCAATAAGTGGTGTTACTTATTCATATCAGATTGACTTATTGCATCACATGTTTGTGCCTATTTTGATAGATGGTCAAGTCTGTAAGAAGGATCAGATCTGAATTATCTTTGTACTCTATCAAGCAATTAGCAGAAGGATCTTTACAATTTGAGAGGCAATAAACTTCAGTTGATTCAGCCAATAAACAGCTAGAAAAAATCAAAGAGAGCAATGAAGACAAGTCATAAGGCTTTTTGTTTGGGGCAGACTTCTTTGATGTTTGGAATGAATGAACATTTTACTAAATGTTTATTTTGTGACAAACACTGTATTAAACCTGGGATAAGAAAAGAACAACAACAACAAAAAACAAAAAACAAAAAACAAAAACGAGCCAGTCCCTGCCTTCAAGGAGCTTACAGATATCATAGGACAAGAATGGTAGTGTTGATTTGGTTTTTATTCTCAATTTTAGAGGTAGGAATTAAGAAAAATTGGGGGTGAAGGAGAGCAGAAAGATTATTATGAAATAATGAAGAAGAGTCGATGTTGGGTGACAAATAGTCATTAGTCAGAGCCTAGGGAGCCAGGGTGATCCCTGCAGTGTTTATTTAGAGATGGAGGGTAAAGTGCTGGGCATAGAATGTCAATGGCCAGGGTTCAAGTACCACATCTTCCCTCTTCCAGTTCTCTATTGGAGAATTGCTTTTGGTTTTATATATTTCTACTAGTTGTCTATAAATTTTGGATATCCAGCTCTTATCAGAAAAATGTTGATGCAAAGATTTTCTCCTTCATTTGACTGCTTTCCTTTTATTGGATATCTTTTATTTTATTATTTTGTTTTTATTTTTTTATTGGGTATCTTTTAACAGATGCTAGGTGAAGTCTCATCTGGAGTGTTATAGGGGAAATAGTTTTTGGTTTGGATTAGATTTCTCCCGAGTTCATTTTCAAATCTGAGATTCTTTAATTCTGTGACTTTAAAGTATACAGAACAAAATATCATAGCTGGAATACCCATAATAATAGTTAGCATTTACATAGACCTTCGAGTTTACAAATCATTTTACAAATATTGTATATTTTTGTCCTCTCCAGTAGCTAAGTGCTATTTTTACCCCCATTTTCTAAATGAGGAAAGTGAGACAGACAGTGATTAAATGTCCTACCCAGGATCACAGTTGGTTCATGTCTAAGTCTAGATTTGAATTCAGGTCTTAAGTCTAGAGGCCTATTGATGGAGATATCTAGATAAGTGGCTGAAAATATAAAGCCTCCCTCTCCCAACAAGTTGTGTTTTTACTGGTACCCTTCCCTTCTTTCATAGATAAGATATGAGGCTTTTACATCCTACAGATTATCAAAGACCTATGAGGAAAAAAAAATGATCTTTGACTTATAGGATAATGATCCTGAAAGAAATGCTCAAGAGGAATTCTCATAAAGCTTATTTTACTAGGGAAAATGACAAGTACATCAAGACCTATAAGATGCAAATAAAATGAGGGAGAATATGAGAAAAGTCACTAAGATTTCATGAACCATTTCAGGAGCCTTCTGAAGGCAGAAGGATCATGAAAGCCTTTACATTGGAAGTGCCACCTGAGTTGTTATTACATTAATCAGGAGGACAAGGAAATTGGTTTGCTGACAGGAATTCTACTCCTCTTGCCAATAACCTTGATGGGAATGCCAGCTTCTCTTCATCTCAGAAATTCATCAGGGCCAGAACATAAAAGTGGAGATTGATAGGAAATTTTATATGGATAAAAGTACTATTTTCTAAATGGGTCCTTTGTGCTGAATTAGATGGGCTGGAAGGAGGAAGAATAAAGAGGAACAGACATCAGAACAGATGAGGAAACTGAGGCTTAAGAAGTTTTATGGATTTGTCTAGGGTCTCAAAGCTTGTTAGTATGACTATCAGCCTTATCCATATTGGAAGTCAAGTTATTTGACTGTCTTTTTGTGTAATGAGCTGAACTAAGTCTGTGTGAGATTTGTAGACATGACACTCAATAAAAAGTTGGATAATGCTGATACTAAGGACGTCCTTTGGGACAAGAACTTTCAATGTCTATCGGTATACCCTCATTGTCAAATATGATGTAGTCAGGTAAATGAAAAATATTTAGTATTGGAAGAGACTCCAATGGCCATTCAGTCCCTGCCATACCCCTTGCCTCATGTCCCTCCTTCTCCTAAAATCCTTTCACAACACATTGGGAGATTTATCCAGTCTCTAAAGACCTCCAATGAAGTTATGCTTGTTTTTTTGTTCTTGAAGAAGACCAGAATGACATCACTATCTTAGAGTCACATTACAGCGTGTCTAACTGTGGTTGATCAGATCAATAAGAACTTGAAATGCGATGCCATGGGTCAGGCATAATTTTTCATTAAATTGATTTCCTTGTCCTCCTGATTAAAGTAATAACAACTCAGGTGGCACTTCCAATGTAAAGGCTTTCATGATCCTTCTGCCAGAAGGCTCCTCAAATGGTTCATGAAATCTTAGTGCCTTTTCTCATAGTCTCCCTTATTTTATTTGCTTCTTATAGGTCTTGATGTACTTGTCATTTTCCCTAGTAAAATAAATTGTGAACATTTAGGGTAGGTTCTCTCAATCTGTACATCTTGTGTTTCTATTGAGCTCCTTCAATTCTGCTTTATTCACAGAACATAGCACCTTCTTTGATGAGGGCACACCATACTGGGTAGTCCTGTGCCAATGTCTTCCATGTCACTAATAAATTCTGGAATTCTTCAGAGAGAATGAAAGGAAACTCATGAATTCTCATGGTAGAATATCCCATTTTAAAAGACTTTAATTTTTAGGAAGCTCCCCATCATCTTTTTTGACAAAGAACCTAAATCTGTCTCTATATTCTATTCATCACTCCTGGTTTTTAACTCTGGGACCAAATAAAATAAGAAGTTTTCCTTCCAGATAAAGACATTTGGATATTTAAAGATAATTGTTGTTTATCCTTCATTTTTGAAGAGGACCAATGACATCATAAGGTGATGGTGGTCCTTTGGATGAATTGGGTTTAAGAAAAGCAGAATCCAGAGATATCAGCGGCCAAAGGTAAAACAAAAGTCAGGATGATCGGTGATGACTTAGGACGCAGTGGATGTCCATGGCATCATTAGTATCTGACCAAGTTCTAAGTGTTCCACCATGCTTTAGCTGCTTTCATGGCTGCTGGAAAAAAATGTTTCCATCCACCCATTCAACTGGGGAAGATCTTCACATGCTTTGGACATGGAAGACACCTTCCATATCACTCAGTTCTCTTAACCAAGTTTAGCAAATGATAATTTACTGGGATGTGGTCACTGCTCATGCTATAGCTTCTTGGAACCATAGGTGAGAGTTGGATGAAGGTTGGCCCCAAAGCTAAATGAACAGTTCTGAAAAGGTCTTGGCAAACCTTTATACCAGAGGTGCTAATCCTCTCTGAACACCTCATTTATCCCTAAAAGATAGTAATCTTAGTTTTCTCTCACATTTGCTTTTCTAGTCTGAATATCACTAAGCTTTTCCACCATCTTCATATGGCCTGAACTCAAGGTTCTTCATTATTCTCATTAATGTTTTTTGGTTACTCTCTAGTTAATCTATCACTTTGCTATAATTTGTGGCACATATCTGAACATGGTATCTCAGATGTGATTTAAGGGCCAAAGAGAGCAGAATAATTGTTGTTAGCTTCAACTATCTTAATCTACCCCATGATTACATCTCTCTCTCTCTCTTTTCTTTCTTTTTTTTTTTTTCCCTCTTCCTCTCTCCTTCCTTTCCTTGGTCCCTCTCTCTTTTCTTTCCTCCCTCCTATTTTCCTTCCTTCCTTCCTTCCTGGTGCTGATGCTCCCTCCCCACCTCTCTCCCTTTCTTCCTTCCATTACCTTCTTTCTTTAATTACATATGCCCTTTCCTCTTGCAGTTGACTAAAATCTCAAAATCTTTTACAGATAAATAGCTATTTAACTATACTTCCTCCATTTTATGATTATGAAGTTGATTTTTATATTTAAGGGTAAGAACCTGCATTAATCCCCTTGAATCCCATCCTGATCTACTTGGCCCAGTGCCATATAGGCTGCTGTTCAGTGTGTTAGCTATCCCTTCAGCTTAGTATCATTGACATCTTGGTAAGTGTGCCCATTGTCCCAAGACCATCTGGCTCCCCGGGTAAGACAAAGCTCTGGAATGCTGGGAGCTGAGCATGTCAGGCTTTTTGGTGACATATTTTCATCTGTTACCTTCTCAAACAATGAACGTTCACAACAAATGAATTGTTACTTCCCCAATTTCCTCCGACAGAAATGATTCTCCCACCTGCCAACACCATCCTCTTCCTTTATTACAAGGAAAGTAGATTTCTGCCTCAAGGAATTAAGAGCATTTCAATTTGGGAAGACTGCTGGGGCTTTTCCAGTTGCGTGACAAGAAGAGACGGTGGCTTTGACAGTCTCTCAAGTACATTGTTTAATGATTTGAACTTGACAATATAAAAATAGCCCCATGTAAAACACTACTCAGCTACTCCATTCCTTCTTCCAGACCTCAGTAGGAGAACAATATCTGTTCCTTCTGTCTCATAGTTCATATTCTCCAGGGGAAACAGTGATTTAAATGCTTTTAATATCAGAAACATTTCTTTTGCTTTAGGGGATTTTTTTGTCATTTTGACTACAATTCTCTAAAAAATGTCAGGCACACTTAGAAAGTATAAATTCTGAAGGAGGGCAGGATGGGAAAATGGAAAGGGCAGCAGTTTAGAATCTTTGGGCCCAGGATTCTACCAGATTCTCAAGCCTTTATATAAATAATACTCCTCTAGGATTCTTAGCATCCTTCTTTGTAAAGTAAGGGAATGTAAAATTGTAAAATTACAAAGATGTCATCCAGTCTAGACCTGGCATTTCAGTTCCAGGACCAGGCCAGAGGCTGTTTTATGTATTAATGTATGTTATTATTGGAAATAAAATCCTTCCTTCCTTCCTTCCTTCCTTCCTTTTTTCCTTCCCCCCTCCCTCCCTTTTTTCCTTCCTCCCTCCCTCCTTTTTTTCCTTCCTCCCTCCCTCCCTTTTTTCCTTCCTCCCTCCCTCCCTTTTTTCCTTCCTCCCTCCCTCCCTCCTTTCCTTCCCTCCTTCCTTCCTTCCAATCCATGAAATCAGTGAACAATCTACCAGTCTAGAATGCAGTGATCTATTAGGAAATGGACTCTAAATGCTTTTGGAGGTTTAGGCATTTAAAAAGTCTGGAAGAATCTTGAAGAATGGTAGAACTGTGGCTAGGGTATGAGAGATGAGTTGCCACCATCTGTAATAGCAGAGAAGAAAGTAGTGAACTTCCTGAAAAGGATACAAATGGGAGAAAGAACAGAAATAATCTTTTGGGAGTAAGCATAGGACTTAAGTTATACAACTGGAAGAGTTTGGGACTGTTAAGGATGACAAGGAAATTAGGATAAGGATTTATTATTAATATTAATACAGGATATTATTTGTATTACAACTGGACTATGTAACCAGAAAAATCATATGATTTAATGCAGGGGCACATCAAGCTCAAATAGAAACCAAAGTCATAAATATGTACATAAAGAGCCCACATATTGACTTAGAAAACCACATATTAACATCATCTATGTCCTATTGCATTTTTATTTATTCTGTTAAATGTTTTTCAATTACATTTTAGGACTGTTCCAAAGTCCCTGACAAATGTAGACTGCATTGTGGGTTGCAGATTACTTATTTGACCCTCTGGGTAGAGGATAAAGTACTCAACTCAAGTACAATTAAGTAAAAATGTCAGTTTTATATCTTAATCCCAACACTTAATTGGTATGTCTCTCGGAGCTAGTTTCCTTCCCTCTCTCAACATAAACTGATTCTGTGAATTTTCTTAATTGCTTAATGGCAGTATTAACCCTTGGTCCATCTACCCCACACTGAATAGCATGAGGATAGTTTATTGTAAACTTTAAAGTATTGTAGGCATGGAATTGATGATGTTATTAATCACTGAGCAATCCTTGGCAGCAACCAGAACGATACATTTAAAAGAAAATAATCATTTTGGATTGCTAGACATTTCATCAATTGATTGAGCCAGAAGCTTGTCTTTTTCAGGTACCTACTATGTGCAAAGCACCGTGCTTGGAAGAAAGGAAACAGATATTTTTCTTTTTCTTAAAGGATTTGCTATCTAATGGATACAGGGAAAAACCTGCTTGGCAGTCTCTGTCTCTGTCTCTGTCTCTGTCTCTGTCTCTGTCTCTGTCTCTGTCTCTCCACCCTCCCCTCCCCCCCAAAAGATAAAATAAATGTAGGGAGGAAGTATTTATAAATACTAAATCCAGAGAATATTGGGGGAAAATCTGAGCAAGCAGAGATGAGCTGGACTAAAGTGGATGTCTATCTAAGCGGCTTCATGGGGAAGGTAGACTTTAAGGGTCTTGAGAGTAAGGACTGTGCCATTTTTTTCTTTTTTAATCTCTGCATTCCCAGGGCCAAGGACAACACAAGACTATGACAGCCTACAAGTAATTAAGGAATATTTGCTCATTTGAATTTAGTTGAAAAGGGGCTAATCCAGTGGAAAAGCAGGGAGATGGGAGGGAGGGTCTTCCAGTCATGAGTTTAGATGTGATTGAATTATCTGAAAGGGCAGGTACAGGAAGAGATGACAGAGTAGCTGGTAGGTCGATTTGCTTAAAATAGAGGAAGTTGAGGCTAGAATGAGAAACAGATGATAAGGAAGGTTGAACCCTAATTTTGCCATGTTTAGAAGGCCAGAGTAACTTTTTTTGACTTCATTTCAGGAAATGGGAGGAGAGGAGGAGAGGTGAAGAGAGGGGAGGAAGATTTATTTGGGGAATCGGGATTGATTCATAGGAGAGAGTGTTCTGAGATGAACTTTAAAGAATGGTGACATTTCAACATGTAGAAATGGAGATGTGATGTATTGTGGGGATGGAAGGCCTGCTTTCCTTATATGCTTTCTTACTTTTTTTTCCTCCTATTTTTAGTATTATTGATGATTTTGTTTTGAACAGCACAAGCATTTCTGGATAAACATATCTTATCTCCAATTCAAAATACTCCCTTGCAGCAAAGAACAGCTAAGCAAACCAAACCCACCATCCCTGAAAGGATGAGTCTCATTCTGCTAAAATGAGGGAGCTCCATTTTGTCTTTAGGCCTCTGGAGTCAAGTCTTTTCATCTCTTTGATCTGAGTATTGAAGGCTTTTAGTGTTGTTTCCTTTCCATTAGGACTATTGCGTGTATAGTTCTGGCTCTGCTTATGCCCATGCCCACCATTATGACTCATCATGGATACGTTCATGTTTCTTCGAATTCTTCATGTTGATCTATTCTTATGAAATAGTAATATTCCATTACAATCATGTACCATAATTTGCTTGGCTGTTCGGCCTATGTCTGGTCTATTTGCTTCAAGATTTTTCAAAAGAATCTTTCTCCCTCCCTTCCTTCCTTCCTTCCCTCCCTCCCTCCCTCTTTCCCTCCCTCCCTTCCTTCCTTCCTTCCTTCCTTCCTTCCTTCCTTCCTTCCTTCCTTCCTTCTCCTCCTCCCTTCCTTCCTTCTCCTCCTCCTCCTCCTCCTTCTTCTCCTCCTCCTTCTTCTCCTCCTCCTCCTCCTCCTTTTCCTCCTCCTCCTCTTCCTTCTTCTTCTTCTTCTTCTTCTTCTTCTTCTTCTCCTTCTTCTCCTCCTCCTCCTCTTCCTTCTTCTTCTTCTTCTTCTTCTTCTTCTTCTTCTTCTCCTCTCTCTCTCTCTCTCTCTCTCTCTCTCTCTCTCTCTCTCTCTCTCCTGCTTCCATAAAATTAATGTTCCAAATATCTGTGTATGGATAAGACCTTCCTACTGTCATTGACCTCCATGGTGTTGATGCCCAGTAATAATATGATCACTAGGTAAATGGTATGAGTAGGCTAATGACGCTTCCATAATTCTTAACTGTTTTGCACTTAACTATTTTATGAACCTCCCAAATAGAAGGAAAGAAACATTTATTAATCTCCTACTATATGTCAGGTATGATGCTCAGCACTTTAGAAATATCATTTTAATTCTCACTGTAATCCTGCATGATAGATAATAATATACTCATTTTTACATTTGATAAAACTGAAATAAATAGAAATTAAGTGACTTCCTTCGGTCACAGGCAGCTAGGGTCTGAGACTAGATGTGAACTCAGGTCCTCCTGACTCCCAGCCCAATACTCTATCTGCAATATTACCCAGCTATTGAATTGGATGGGAATGAGACAAATCCTCAGAGCTGTTTTATTTTGCATTTCTCTCTTTAGAGACATCAAATCCACATTTCTAGGTGCTGAAAACTCTTCATTCTCAGGGCTTAGCATGGTACAGCAAAAAGAACAGGGGCTGTTATCTCCCGCATTAGATAAGAAGCTCCTCCAGGGCAGCGGCCATGATTTTGCCTTTCTTTGTACTCCAGAGCTCAGCACAGGGCCTGGTATAGAGTGATTCCTTCCCCAAGACAATTAAAGTTGAATGACTTACCTGGTAATTAGATTTAGTGACTAGCTGATGCCAGCTACTAAGTATCCACGGCTGGATTTGAACTTAGGTCCTTGACTTCAGGGTCAATGTTCAATCCACTGCCTCTCTTCATTTTATCTGTGGAGAAAGAGGGAGAGGGAAAGAGAGAGAGAAAGAGAGAGAGAGAGAGAGAGAGAGAGAGAGAGAAAGTAAGTCATCATCACCTCTTTCAAATTCAGTTTTCTCTTCTATAAACTAGAGGGATTGGACTTGGATTGGACTTGCTGGCCCCTCACATTCTATGACCCTACTGTAAGTGATGACCCTGGTCTCTTCTAGCTGCAGAGTCTATGATCCTATGAAGGAAAGATTTAGAAAAGAAATTCCATTGGTCACTTTTTCCTCCCTGATGGAGAATGAGAATGTCATGTTATTTATTTATTTATTTATTTTAAATCTCATTGGGGATTTCTGTGAAAGGAGCTTGGGAAGTGCCATGAAACCAGATCCCAGGCAACAAAAGCCAGTCTGCTGTCTGTTTGTGCTGAACATCATTGTGTGTGAATGTCCCACAAGAAGAGGGGAGAGGGGAGACTCCCGCCAGATGCACTTTCCTCAGCATTCTCTTTCTGTCTGTGTATTTCTGTTTCTGTCTGTCTTCTCTCTGTCTCTGTCTCTGTCTCTGTCTCTGTCTCTGTCTCTCTCTCTGTCTCTCTCTCTCTCTCTCTCTCTCTCTCTCTCTCTTTCTCTGTCTATCTCTACCCTGCTCCCACCCCTAGGCCAAATGTGGTGGATTAAAATTAAAGGAGGAATTCAGAACCAAGACTATTAATCTTCTGGCAGCGCATTCAAGTCAGGTCCCTTTATCGGAAGTACTTGAGGCCCAGTAAAATTACCCCTTTGGCGAGCTGACTGCTGATTTCAAAGCCTACGTTTGACTTTGGGTGCAAAAGCATTTCAAGGAAGAAAGGCAGGCGGGTAATGAGTATAGGGTTACATGAAATATATTCATTGTATGTAATTATGAGATTGTACAAAGAAACCATTTCAGTGTCAAGTACATATTAGTCAGAGAGATCCTCTGAGAAGGGACCACATTATAATTTTTTTTTTTTTTTAGTTTCTTTGATTTTCCTCCAATTGGGTTATTTTTAATTTTAAAAATTTCTGATTTGCACACATGTTCTCTCACGCCGGTGCAACATGGTGGGTGGGTTGGAGGAGGTGACCCTGGTCTCTGGCAGGCTCTAGAGGCTGAGCAGGAGCTGGAAAGATCTCCCATTCTGGGAAGCCTTTGGATACAATGCCAACAATCGCCCCTGGGACCTGCAATGAGCAAGACAGGGATCCTCCACCAGGAGTTCAGTCGTACCAGTGGAGGTCCAGATTTGTTGGGATATTGCATTTATTACTACTTAGCAAACCAAAGGCCAGAGGGCCAAGAAGAGGAGGGATTAAACGAATCACTTTAAATCTTTCTCTTCTTATTTCTGTGAAAAGGTCCATTATGTTCAGATCAATCCTGAAAGAAGCTGCGCAATTTCTGGTTGATAGAGAAAGAAGCAATTGTACATCTTAAGGATGAGGGGATTTGATATATGGGGGATACGATTCATTTGGATTTGTTTAGGCTTTATGTTTTTGAGCTCAAAGAGAGGTTTTTTGGGAGATAAATCTTGAGTTCTAAGGGAGTAGGATCCTAAAATCACAGAATTTATGAGTTGAAGGGACCTCAGTGACCATCTCTTCCAATCCAAAGACACCAAAGAGCTCTCTACTGGAGCCTCTTGGATAAATTGTCAATGAAAGAGACATTTCCCATATTATATAACATTATTATTATTAATATAAATGACAGATAGCAGATAGAGATTCTTTATTAAGTGGTTACTTTGTGCCCGGCTCTGTGGGCAGTTCTGGAGATATGAATTAAAACTAGCAAAATTATTCCTGCCATCAAAGCAGAATAAAAAAGTAATCTGGACTTGTATGAGTAGCCTGGCATCTTTCATTACTATAATACTTCTTTCCTTTTCTCTCTGTTCCCCTCCCTTCCTTTTCTCTCCCTTTCTCTTAGGCAATAAAAGGCAGAAACAGTATTTGACCCCCGACTTTTTGTGATTCTTGCTTCCTTGTCCCTCTGAATATGGTTCTTAGATGAACTTTGGATGGACAAAAAATAGTGAATCAGTCTCACAACCATGTATTCTAGTTAATGTCTTTGGTTATGGACGCCAGCTAACTCTGAGGCTTCAAGGTTTGATTGAATTCAAAAACAATAAAAACAAAGAATTACTTTTAAAATCCTCCTTCACAGGATTTCTCTGTCAACTGACAGTTACTAGGATATTATCTTAGAAGCTCTTCACTAATACTGAACCAGCCCTACCTTTCTGGTATAAACCCTACTTGGTCATAGTATATTATCCTGAGGATAATGATGTAATTTCTTTTCTAATATTTTATTTAAGATTTTTGCATTAATATTCACTAGAGAAATTGGTCAATAATTTTCTTTCTCTGTGTTGACCTTACCTGGTTTAGATATCAGCACCATATCTGTGTTATAAAAGGAATTTGGTAGGACGCCTTCTTTCTCTCTTTTTCTAAATTATTTGCATAGTATTAAAATTAATTGTTCTTTAAATGTTTGGTAGAATTCACATGTAAATCCATAGAGACTTGTTCTTAGGGGGTTGATTAATAGGTTGTTAAATTTCTTTTTCTAAATGGGACTATTTAAGCAACTTTTCCTCTTCTATTAATCTGGGCAATATATATTTTTTCTCAGTATTCCTTGATTTCACTTAGATTATCAGATTTATTGACATATAGTTGGGCAAAATAACTCCTAATTATTGCTCTATTTTCATCTTCATTTGATAGAAAGTTCTCTCTTTTCATTTTTGATACTAATAATTTATTTTTTTCTTTCTTTTCCTAATAAAATTAACTAAAGATTTATCTATTTTATTGATTTTTTTCATAAAACCAACTTTTACTTTTGTTTATTAGTTCAATAGTTTTCTTATTTTCACTTTTATTAATCTTTTCTTTTATTTTCAGAATTTCAAATTTGGTATTTAATTAGGGGCTTTTAATTTGTCCTTTTTCTAGCTTTTTCAGTTGCATGCCCAATTCATTGATCTTTTCTTTCTCTATTTTATGCAAGTAAGCATCTAGAGACATAAAACTTCCCCTAAGAACTGCCTTGGCTGCATCCCATAAATTTTGGTATGTTGTCTCATTATTGTCATTTTCTTGGATGTGTCTATGATTTGTTGTTTCACCCTCTCATTCTTTAGGATTAGAATATTTAGTTTCCAATTAATTTTTGGTCTATTTTCCCCTGGATGCTCCCTCTTTCATTTAAAAATGGATTATCTTATTTTCTCCACATACAACATTTCATCCCCCACTCTTAATGCCTTTGCCAAAGCTATTTCTGAGGCCTAGAATGTTCTCCTTCCTTACTTCACCATGTGGAATACCTTCGCAAGCCATATCCTTTGAGACACATTTCTAGTTTTCCATTGTTGTTTTTTTCCTTTTCTTATTTGATTTTCATAACATCTTTGGATGGTAGGTGCTATGACTGTCCCCTTTTGTAGTGGAGGAAACTAAAACAGAGCTTAAGTGGCTTGTCCATACTCACACAGCTAGGAGGTGTCAGGGGCTGGGGTGAATGGGGTGTTTAAGGATGGACTAGCAGCTGTGGTATGAGGGCTTGCTGAGCCCTTTTCAGGGCCGATTTCCACTTTTGATGTCCATCTGTCATTCAGTTCTCACTTATGGCTCCAAGAAGCTATAGTATGCCCCCCACAAACATTCTTAGGAGATGGGCTGAACCAGGTGAGGGTAACCAACAAGCCTTAAACCCATTGGTGAATTATGGGTGTCTTCCTCAAGCATTTGACGTCTCCACACCCCAGAAGAGACATAGCGGAACATTTTATTCCGATTGCCATGAAGGCAGTTAAAGCAAGTACTGTGGAACGCTTCATGCTTGGTCAGACCCTGAAGATCCCAGATCTACTGCATCCCGAACCATTGCCAGTCATCTGCCACTGCATTTGATGACTCAGGAAGAGAGAGATTGAAACTGATGACTTTGTGTAGCTCTGCCCCACTCAAATCCAGTTCACTCATGGGACCAGACACTCCTGCATGAAGTCTTTGGTATTCTTTGGAAATTAGCCTCAGTCCTCTAGCCACTCACCTTGGTGCCACAAGACCCCAGAAATGACTTTGTATTTCTTCTGTTGATATTAAATCTTTACTCATTGTGCGTGTTTTCCCCCAAAAGAAGATCTTTGAGGGAAGGAGATTTCATTTATTTTTCTTACTTTGAAAAATCAATCAATGAACCTTAATAGCATCAAACATGAATATTTCAAGATACAAAGAGACATATAAGAAATTACGAATTTCTGTTTTGTCTAGTTTGTCTTTTCTGCGATTAGATGGTTCTTTCTAGCTTGACTTACTTGTGTTGTCCTCAGCCTCTCCTGTTTGTGTATTTCCTCTCCATCTTTGTGTTCCCTAGCCATGCATACATACAATACAGAGCCTCCTTTACTACTACCAAAGTAGAACTCTTACTATTACTGTTTCCCCAAAAGAACTAGTAGCACTCCTCTACACTACGGTCCTTGGGGATAGCTTCCATATCTTCCTGCCTTGAGATTCTCCAGTGCTGAACACTGGGCTTCCCAGCCAGCTGGCTCTCAAGAAACACTTCTGAAGATGAGTTGAATCCCGGTGATAGATTCAATTGGAACACTTCACAACAAGAGGCTGGTGTTTAGGGTGGAAGAGTGTGGAGACAGATGATGCGAGGAAGGAGAGTGTGAAAACCCAGTGGAAGAGGCGAGGGAGCCACTCGGAGGAGAAGACGTGGGGATGAGTTGATACAGCTGTGGTTTCCTCTCCTTGGTTGTTCGGGAGATCGGCTCCAACGAGGCTCCTGTTTTGATCATCCATCTCCACGTGGTCTCTCTTGCTGATTGAAAGCAGCAGTCGGTAGCACTCCATCTGGGAGCTGAGCTTTTCAGACAGTTGGCTAGAAGCTTGATCTGCTGCATGTAACAAATATCATTTGTCTCAGAGACCTAATTTCAGGTCATCACGGAGGTCTAGGGTCCTTGATTGCAAAAGTTGCTGTTTTCAATAATGCGCAAGTAGAATTAAATATGGCACTTGTAAAATCTGGGATATTAACAAGAACAGTTGAATAATACCATGTGATTTTCTTTTTATCCCTTCTCCAGGAATATGGGTTAAGTCGGCAATGAAATTATAATTTTTATTTTTTAAAGGTTGTTATCTTTGATTGATAGGGAATGGAATCATAGATTCACAAAAGGGAACACAGCGTTCTGTCCGGGGCCCTCACTTCCTCTCTGTACTCCCACTTAGTGATACCATCAGCTCCATATGTTCAGTTCCCATCTCTAAGTGCCCATGCCCAGAGTTCTGTGTCAGCCCTGGTCTCCCTTCTCAAGTACAATCCCACTTCATCACTGGCCTTTTGGACACTGCATCTGATGTACAAATGACGTATGAAAGCAGAATGTCATACACCCCTCTCTCTTTCAAATTTTCCTGTAACTGTCGAGGGTACCACTACCCTTTCTATGTCATATACTTACAGCCTTGCATCACTCTCCCTACAGGCATATTCTTTTACTTAATAAATTCCAGTTTTAATCATCTAATTGCTAATTACTAAAATCCATTGAAGATTCTTGTGGGGAGGGAGTGGGGAGAGATAAAAATAATCAATTTTTTTTAATATCAGTTTTAATTTTTTAAATTTTTTTTGTAAATTAATTAATTTTAAAAAAAATTTTTTAAAATATCAGTTTGGTAGCCGGGAAGTGGAGTAGATACACATATCTGAGAAGTCACTTTTTTCATAATTGATGTCCCTCATTAGGGACTGGTTTGGAATTGTTTTCTCAACTGGTTCCTTGCAGCCTTAACATTATTTTTCTCTAATTCCACCCCTCTTTTGTAGATGAAATGTTTGTGGCCCAGAAAAGTTGACTGAAAAGAGTGATTTGTTAAAAGAATTCTGGACACAAAGTGAAGTGACAGGTTTGACTCAGATATCAAATTTACTGATAACAATTTGAAAATAACTTCACTTTTTGTGAATTTATTAATCTGTCACATTGGATAAGGACACCTCACAGGTACCTCTCTTGCTTCTTAAATGAAGAATTTTGAAAGCTAAGTCCCAATATATTTTGTTGTACCCCAGTCAGCTTAGTGGCTTCAGGATGAAAGTTTCCTGATGGCCAGGCCAGTATTTATTTCTCTGCTGTAGAAAAATGGACTTTTGGACTTAATGTGAACTAATGCTGAGTGAGCAGAACCAGGAGAATATTATACACAATATCAACAAAATTATGTGATGATCAACTGTGATGGATTTGGCCGTACTCAGCCATGAGATGTTTCAAGACAATGCTTATAGATTTGGGATGGAAAATGCCATCTAAATCCAGAGAGGGAATTATGGATACTGAATGTCGATTGAAGCACAGTATTTTCACTTTTTTGTTTGTTTGTTTGTTTTTTCATGTTTTTTCCTCCTTTGGGTCTTATTTTCCTTGTACAATTCGACAAATATGGAAATATATTTAAAAGGATTGTAAATGTTTAACCTAAAAAAATGGACTTTTGGTATCCAGGACTCTTGGATACAATAAGAAAGGGCAGTTTAATCTTCAGGACAAACACGGAACTCTGTTTTGGATGGAGCTGAACAGCTCCATGTCAATTCAAAATTCAGAACTGGAGCCCTCATACACCTCATAACCCTGGACCTGAAGCCAGAGAAATCAGCTAGCACCAATTGATAAATCAAAGCAACCTCCACTTTTCCCCAGGAATGCTTCTTTCCTTAATCTAGAATTCAGTTTTAGCTGACTGTCTGCTCTTTTCTTGGCTCTTTTTCCTTTTTCAAGGAAAATATAGTCATTTTTTTTTCTGTCTCCCTTTTCTAGGGTGATTTTGCATGCATCTCTTTGTCTTTCTTCCCTCTCTTCCATTATCATTATTATAAATCTTTCCCTCCATCTCCCCCTGTCCTCCTTTTCCTTTCTTCCCTTCCCCTTTCCCTGTTTCTCTTTCTCTTCTCCCCTTCCTTTTCTTCTTCTTCTCCCTCTTTCTCTTCCTTTTCCTACTCCCCTTTCTTCTTTTCTTTCTGTTCTTCTCTTCCTCTTCCCTTTCTTCTTTTTCTCGTCCCCTCCTCCCTCCTTTTTTCCCTCTTCCCCTTCCCCCTTCCGTCTCTCCCTCTTCCCCCACCCCTTCCTCATCTTCTCTTCCCACCCCTCCTCCTTCCTCTATTTCTGTTTCTTTAATCAACATTACTTAAAGGTTTACAAAGTACTTTTTAAATTATCTCACTAGATGCTCATGGAAAGCCTTTGGAAAAGGGATTAAGCTCATCCTCATTTTACAGCTGAGCTAGGTAAACTGATATCTGGGAAGTGGGTCAAGTTCCTCTGACCACTCCCACTGATTCGCTCCCCTGCCTTTTTTTGTCCGTCTTTGTGCTTGTCTCTAGCTCCCCACTTTCTGCACATGACCTCAAGCACCATGTTTGCCTGCCTGCCATCCCTGCTTCCAGCCTGGCCCATCCTCATATGGATCCAGTTAATTTGTCTTTGTTACAGGCTTGCACATTGTGGGAACGTGGGGGGTTTGGGAAGTTGTGAAAGAGAAAGGAGCCTGGGGGTCGATTTGTGCTCAGGGACAATTTAGAGCTTTTTTCAGAGAGGATGGTCTTGGGGGTGAAGATCATCTCCCAAACACCCACAATCCACAGGGCCAGAGGCTGTGGATCTTAGCCTCTGTGGCCAGAGGCCAAGAATTCAAGGAGGCAAAGACTATTCCTCCCTCCCCCACCCCCATTTCTGGGACAGGGTGAGGGGTTCAGATTTGGATTTGAGATGTTTTCCTTATATAATCAAAAAGGCCCAAATACTCAGCATAGAGTTCTGGGCCTGGAATCAGGAAGATTCATCTTCTTGAGTTTAAATCCTGCCTGAGACACTTCCTAGTTGTGTGACCCCGGGAAAGTCGAGTCATCCCATTTGTCTTAGTTTCCTCATCTGTAAAATACACTGGAGAAGGAAATGGCAGATCATTCTAATATTTTTGTGAAGAAAACCTGAAATGGTAGTGAGACATGACTGAAAAATGATTGAACAATAACAACATCTAGAAGTATATCATCCCCTGTTCTAAAACATATCAAAAGATCTGAGATCCATAGGAATAAAACTATCTTCAAATGCAGTTCATCCAATGCTTTGTTATCCTGGGCAAGTGTTTTCTCTCCCTTAATTTTGTGCAAAAAAGTTTATCTGAAATGGCTGTGGGGTTCCTTCTCTTTCCCCTGACATCTTGGGGATACCAGGAAAGGTTAATGTAGGATACAGGTAGAGACTGGACCTGTAATTTCATAGATATGGGGAGCTCTTAGCAGAGGATGTTCTGTGCCATTGTGGAAGAAGGTTTCTTGTGTCATGTGAAGCTTTAGAGCATTTAAAAGCTTTGGAAGATAGTTGTCTGAAGTGAGGATATGACAGAGGTCAGATTTTAACCTAGGGTTTCTTGGCCACAAGGTCAGATATCTAAAAACCACAGCATCCATCTCTCTCTCTCTCTCTCTCTCTCTCTCTCTCTCTCTCTCTCTCTCTCTCTCTCTCTCTCTCTCTGCTGAGGCAATTGGGGTTTAGTGATTTCTTTTTTTTTTTTTTAACATTTTTATTAACATTCCCTTTCCTTTAAGAGCAAGCCTAAATTTTCCTCTTCACTGCTTGCCCCAGGCTCTGCCCTCTGAGATCAGGCCTAATAGGGTTAATTAATCCTTTTCCAGCCTTTCGGCACATGTTGCATGATGCTTCCTGCCTCCTCTTTAGACTTAACATCCTCCCAGGCCATGGATTCAGAGTAATCCTGGTCCCTTTCCTCCAAATGTTTTTGAGTTGATTAAAGTCCCTCTTAAAAAGTGCCACATGGAAGAACAGAACCCAATCCTCCCAGTTTAGATCCTATTTTCCTGCTGATTGTTAGATTTCCTCTTTAGAGCAGTGATCCCTTTTACTAGACCTCTATAGACCTGTACCCACTACCACCAGTTCCAGCACACCCACTTAGTTTTAAAGACCCACTTTGATTTGTGATATCAGATGCTCATTTCACAGCTTCTTTACTAATTTCACCTGAGATCCTTGGAGGTTTTCTGGCTGCCTGTAGTGGCTGAATCCTTGGGAATCCATGGTTCATAGAATGTTAAAGATAGAGGGACCCTTTGAAATCATTTAGTCCATTTCTCCTTGGACAGAGAAAGAAGACCAGTAATGTGAAAGTTATATAAATAGTAAGCAGGTTATTCAGAACTTGAATTCAGGTCCTCCCACACCTACACCATCACTTTTCCCCACTGCCCCACACTGCCCCTGGCTCCTGGAGGCTTTGCCACATGCCTGCCAGCTCATCCACCTATTAGAGCCTCTAGAAATCTAATTAGGACACAAACCTCACAGATGCTGCCGTTTACAATATCCAGAAGAAACAACAGAGATGAAGAAGACATGAAAGGATAATTTTGCTTATACAAAATAGCAGACTGAAAAATAAAAGCAAGAAAAACAAACACGCAGATGGAAAAAGGGGAGGCTGTGAGACACAGCTGTGAGCAGGATTTAGATCTCCAGATGCAGACTCCATCCGGAAGGGGCTAAAGAGGCAGGGAGAGAGCTCTGAACAGAGAGGGGCTTTCCCCCTTATCTTCACCCTTCCCAGGAATCAGATCACACATCAATCTGGCAGGGAATTGCCTTTTCCCTACGGCCCAGCCTGGGCAAACCTTTTCCAACCCACCTTTTCAAATTATATACAGAATGATTATCAGGAAAAAGACCTTTACCAAAAATAAATAATAGACTCAGACCTGGAAATGGTTTGTGAGAACCCAAAGGCTGACTCTTTCATTTATCAATGATAGCTGCCATTTATGTAGGGCTGTAAGATGGGCAAGGATGTTTGCCTGTTTTATAGAAAAGGAAAAGGCATAAAGAGGGTAAATGGTGGCTTGTCCAAGCTCACTGAAGTGAAAATTAATAGTCAAGATTTGGACAGAGGTCCTCTAACTTTAAATGGGTCACCTTTCCATTAAACCAAAAATATATCTTTTTCTTTAAAAAAAAAAAAGGCAATTCTACACATTCTATAGGCTCACAGAATCACAGAGCTACAAGGGATCTCAGTGGTTATCTCATCAATCGATTAATTAACCAATTAGTAAACATTTATTATAGTACCCCTCTATGTCAGGCCCTGTGCTCCAATCTAAGAATCCAAGTACAAAGAAAGTTAATAATCCCTACTCATAAAAAGTTTATATAATCAACCCACAACTGAATAAAAAAATCCTCTCTAAAACCTACATCCTAACAAGTGGTCATTTATCTCTATTTGGAAATCTACAGACAAAGTTCCCCAAGTAGCCCTTTTCACTGTGGGAAAGGTCTAGTTCTCAGGAAGTTTTTGCAGAGTGTGAGATCAAGGCTCAGTTTCCAACTTCCACCATTATTCATGGTTCTCTCTTCTGAGACCAAAGAGAACAAATCTATTCTGTCCTCTCCATGACAGCCTCTCACAAACTTGACCACAGCTTTACAATCCACTTTAAGTCTTTTCCTCTGCAAGACAACAATGCCCAGTTCTTTTCATTGATCCTTGTATGTCGTGGACTCCATGTCATTCACCATTTCGGTTGGCTTCCTGTGGGATGCGTTCCAGCTAATCTACGTCCCTAAACTATGGCACCCCAAACTGAATACTAAACATTTTTTGGGGGTATGGAAAATCTTGTTTTTCTTTCCAGAAAGAAACACCATGGATCCAATGGGCTTAATGAGCTTGTTTCAATAGCTCCACAAGAATATTAAGGAAATGGACCAAACTGTGTCAGCCAACAGTATCCAAACCCTTCTTTGTGGGAGGCGGCGGGCTTCAAAGAACACAAAGATGGCAGGAGACCCGTGGACTTTGTTGATTCCAGTATTTGCTGCTTGTGTTATGACTTGCAAGTCACTTCCACTGAAAGGTCTCTGCTTTCTCATCTGTAAAATGAAAACAAAGAAAGATAGGGGTACTGTCTGCAAGGATTTGAGGATCTGTTATATAGTCTACAAGGGAAAGTGAGAGTCCTTTCACAGGAGGTCTTTGAGCAAATGCTGGACACCTACTTGTTGAATTCGTTGTAGGGATTCCCATTAAGATGTGAGTTAGATTATGTGTTCATCGATGCCCATCAGAATCTGGGTTTCTTTAACTAATTGGGCTCCAGGCACCTTTGCTGTAAATGACACAGCTTCTCCACTCCAATGGCTGAGCACAGGGGAGCACAAAGGGAGCTGATCTTCCAGAGAAGAGACCACTGGACCTCACCAATCCGAGACAATTTCCCCAGATCCTTGATTGATTGTTCTCTGGGAAGTGCTCTCTTCTAGCATTAGTACTGTTCACCTTGGCTACTTTGAGGAAGGAAAAAGCAGGAAGCCTAATAGTTTCCTAAAGCTGCCAGTGACAGAAAAAGAAATTAGCAAAAGCCATTAAAGATTTTTTTTTTAATTTTCAAAAGACATGCAAAGAAAGTTTTCAACATTCAGTCTTACAAAATGTTGGGCTCCAAATTTCTTCTCCCATCCTTCCCCTAGACAGGAAATAATCAAATAAATATTAAACGTATGCAATTGTTCTCTATATATTTCCGCAATTACCATTATGTGCAAAAAAATTAAATAAAAACGAGAAAGAAAAAAAATGCAAACAAAAAAAAACAACAAAAAAGGTGAAAATACTATGTTATGATCCCTGCTCCATCTCCACAGTGCTCTCTCTGGGTGCAGATGGCTCTCTCCATCACAAGACCATTGAAACTGCTCTGAATCACCTTATTGCCAAGAAGAGCCAAGTCCATCACAGTTGATCATCACATAATCTTCTTGTTGTGTACAATGATCTGTTGGTTCTGCTCACTTCACTCAGCATCATTTCATGTTGGTCTCTCCTGTCCTTTTAAAAATCATCCCGCTGATCGCTTCTTATAGAACAATAATATTCCATAACATTCACATACCCTAACTTACCCAACCATTCTCTGATGAAACCATTAAGGATTATGAGAAATTGGTTGGAGATATTTTTATAGAATTGGTGACTTGTAGAAAGGCTCTAGAAAACCTTAGAGATAAGAATATCCAAGTCCTTTCTTAGAGGACCTGGGACTCTCTGGTGCTATTTAAGCAATTGACTCTCACTCAGCTCAGCATACCTTTTCAGAGTCCTCTCTGGGGGCAAAAGTGGCCCAATGCTGCTGTAACACCCACTTTGGGACCTACTTCCCCCACTCCCAATAGTGGGATAGGTTTCTACAGGGAAGGTCACTTACTCTCTTCAGGGATCTAGGAGTAACTAAATGGTTGTGAAATTTCCTAGTACTATCTTTTATGAACCCCTACAGCTGTTCTCATTGATTACCCATCTGATTACTTAGCTTTTAGAAAAAGTATTTAATAAATATAGTAAGAACAGGTGTTACAGGGCCATTCCTTCAAAACAAGGATGCTCTATTTTATAGCATGTTTAAGTCCCTGGGAAGAGGAGAACAAAAGTCCCAGAATTCCTAGTTATTGTAAATCATTTTTTTTCCTAATTCAAATTTGGCCATAGAGTGGAAGGAATCATATCCACATTTTTCTCAGAAGTATAAAATTAGGTTTGGGGTCCATTTCCTCTCTATCATCAGACATGACATCTTGGGTCTCTGAAGATCATCTAATTTAATCCCATTATTTTACATAGGAGGAAACTGAGGACTGGGAACACTAAAGATCAAAGCACAAGAAGGTGCTTCACTTCCCAAACAGAATCATAGGATGTCAGAATGGACAAGAAATCTCATGATCATCTGTTTCCATATCTCAAGGAAGACACTGCCTCCTAGAGAGGGTAAGTTCTTTATTCCCCCTTGATCCCACAAGTGTCAGAATGGACACTAAGTCTCTTGGCCTCTAGAATTTGTAAATTGGAGGTGACTTTAAAGGCATCCAGCTCAATACAAGTTTGAACTAGATTCATCCCCACAACCTCCCTGACAAATGGTCATCCATATACAGAGTGAAGACTTCCCCTGATGGGACACTTGTTATTTCACAGGGCAGCTTATTTTACTTTTGGAAATCTGAGGGAGGTTTTTCTTCACCATTATCATCATCATTATATCCATCCTTATCCTCATCATCCGTCTTTAAAATAGATTATCTTGTCAGCATCACATCCCCACTCCAATCCAAGAGAGGTCAGATAAATTGTCCAGTTTGGTCACGTAACTAGTTCTTGATATAATTGGGACTCCAGATTCTGAAGGCTGATGGGATATTAAAACTCACAGAGATTTCATCTATTCTAACCTATACTCAAACACTAATAATTGCCTCAAAAAAAAAATCCTGTCTTTGTATGAAAATCAACAGTGAGAGAGAACCCATGCTCAACCAACCAATCACAGGTATTATTATATTCCTACTGAATGCCAGTAATGAACAAATAACAGGGCATTCTGGGAAATAAGACAGTAAAGGCTGGGAGTGAGTAGAGTGAGCAAAGATTTTCTATAAAAGGATTGAAGGAAACCATGAACTTTGGGATGACTCCTTTTATTAGGAGGTTTATCATCATTGTTTTAAGTTCAGAGTTTATTAGCACTTTGGTGATCCTTATGTTCCCAGACTCTTAACTTGTGTTATATGGCCCTTTATTTATTCTGTGTATATGTGTAAATATGCATATATATACACATATGTAATGTGGTATCTAGCATATATTATACATGTGTGTATTATTACATATAAAATATAACTTTTATTATAAATGTTTTCTCTTGCAATCCTATATATTTTATCTTATGCATTTAAACATATGATTGTAGGAAGTGACCTAGACTACACCAGATGGCCCAAGGGATAACATCAGATGTAACAGAAAGGTTAAGCATCTGTTTTCTGATTGTATACGGATATCTCTCTTTTAGCCAACTGGGTAGCATTGTGAATAGAATTCAAGTAAGCCAGGAGTCAAGAAAACATTGCTTCAAATTCTGCATTCAGACACTTTTCTTTTTTGTGACCTCAGACAAATTGCTTACTGGCCATTTGCCTTAGTTTTTTTTGTGATAAAATGGGGATCCATCTCCCAAGGTTGTTGTGAGGATCAAATGTTTGCAAATCATTAGGCCAGTGTCCAATCCATCGTAGATGCTGAGTGAATGCTTGTGTCTTTCTTTACAGAAGGATCCAGAGATCTAGAGAAGTAATATGTCTTCTCCAAAATGGTTAAGAACCAATACAAGGATTTGAAGTCAGATTATTTGAATCTAAACTCAGGATATATATTTTTTAAATTAATGAAGTCTTAAGAGTTTTTTGGGGGGAGGGTAAGGAACCTAAGAGATCATCTAATTCAGTTTTTTTCTACCCCTTAAGCATCCAGTCCGACTCAATTTCCTAAGGAAAGCACAGAGAAGGGGAAGGCCTGCCCCAATCATGCAGCCAGGAGATTCTCTCTCTTGGTTCTGTCAAGACATACACATCCAACAGCAAAAAAAAAAAAGGGTGTTTTCTCTGGGCCCTGATTCCTCAGCAGCCTAAGAAAGGTGGATCTATTTGCTCCATTGCTTCCCCATCTTGTGATATTGCCCCCTCTTTGCAGTGGAACAGCCACAAGTTCCTTAGGTCTGGGCTTCTCCATTTGTGCTGACATCTTGTGGTGTCCTTGAGCACTGCAGGAGGACTGTTTCAGGGCCAAAACCCTTATGTTTAGGTTAACATCACTCCTTTCCCTTTGAGGGAACTGAGACCTAGAGAGGGAGTGGGGCTTGCCTGTGGTCACCCAGAGAAGAGATGGCAGATCTGGAATCCCAATCCAGAACTGAGTGGAAGTAAAGTCACCCACACATGACTGGGAATCTAGATTGGCAATTTTTACCATCCAAATATTTAATCTCAATGGGAAAAATGATAGCTCAAGTTTAATCATTCTGTTTGCTTTGTCAAGGTAGTCTCCTGCTGTCTCATTTCTTCAGTGCCTTCCAAATCTCACCGACTCTTAGATTATCAGTATCATAATTAGCATAATGATGATACATGAAAAAAATAGGGAGTCAAATTATTTGAGCTTCTGAGCCTTTAATATCTGGGATATTTACTGCTCCATTCATGGCTCCAGTAGCCATTCTTTAATCAATGATATGCTCCCAATTTTTAGCTACCACAAAAAGAGCTCAAAAATATTTGGAGCCACAGAGGTACTACTTATCAATGTCCTGTTTAGGCAACAATGGAATCTCTAGGCATTAGAAATTTTAGTCATTTTATTTGTCTAAGTTTGGGGCCTAACCACTTCTGGGTCTCAATTTCCTCATCTGTAAAATGAAGCGATAGAGTTAGTTGAATTCTCAAGTACCTTCAAGTTCTAAATTGATGCTCCTATAACAGTGAACAATGATTGGGAAAGCCCTTTATCTGCAATATCTTTTTTAAAAGTTTACAGATATCTTTTATTTCATCTCATCAGAATTTTGTTGAATCTCCTTCTCTCTCATCAATCCAGAGAACTATCCTAAATAACAAGCAATATTTTATAGAGAAGAAGAAATGAAAAGAGGAAGAGGGAACAAATTTAGTAGAGCTGATTAATATATAAAAAATCTTAAAAATAATGAGATCATAATTCTTAAACACTTAGCACAGTGCCCGGCACACAGTAACTATATAAAAGGCAATTTAATATTATTATCATTGTTAATTTAGCATTTAATATAGTCATGATATTATGACAAAACTTTTAGAGGGCAGGGACCATGTTCTTTTTATTCTTCATCTCTCTAGTGGTGATCACAATGCTCTTAATATAATAAGCATAAAATGAATAATTGCTGAATGAATAAAGGAACAAATAAATAAATGAATATAATATATAAACATCTAGTAGTTTTAGGGACGATAAAGATGCTCTAATGGTCAAAACCTCAATACAGAAATGATCAAAGGGTGTTACTGAAAAGTTCTCAAAAGGAAAATACAAACTACTAGTAGACTCATAAAAGAGAACTCCAAATAACTTATAGTTGAGAAATGCAAATTAAAAGAAATCAGAGGTTTTTCTTCTCAACTGGCAATTTGTAAGAAAAAATGAAAAAGAAAAGAAATAATCAGTATAAAAGGCAGGAACACTCATTGCTGCTGAACTTGTGGATTGTTTCAACAATTCCAGAAAATTATTTAAAACTTTGTAAGAAAATCATCCATCAATGAACATTTATTTATTGACCACATTGGTACAAGAAGAAGCAATGTAAAGAACTTCCTCTTGAGCCCCCTTGGGGCTCTACCACTTCAAATTGCCACTTGATCTTCAGCCTCAGTTAAGAAGAAGTGCTAAACCTTCCTCTGACCACGCACCTGGCAACTTCCCTCTTCTGCTGCACAATATATCCCTTCAGAAAAGGTGGCAAAGGATCAGGCTGAGCATTTTCCATCTTCCCCAAAAAAGCATCTCTTATCTTAGCCATCACAAAGCAGCTTCCACTTCCTGCTGCCATTCTGATCTCCTACAGAGATATGGAGAATATCCAACGCAAAGAGGAGCAGCCTTCTCTTTAACCTCAGGCCTTGCATCTTTTGCTGCACATGTCCCTTAAAGAAAGAGGAAATTCAATGGGGAACGACTTTAAACTGCTCTGTAGGCTCTACGTTCAACATTTGCTGTATCCTTTCTTGCCCAGTCTCCAGTCTGTGGAGGGAAAAGAAATCTCGAAACCTCCAAAGTGACCATATGGCCTTGTGGTTTCCATGTCATATTGCATTTGTGTTCCGCTCAATTTCTACTTTATATAGGGGACAAGAATGCCACACTCCATTGATTTATGAACATTCTTCTACCTGGTCATGCCTTTCATGTCTCAATGATTCTGAATCCCTGTAGGTCATCATCTAAACCCTGTATCGTATCCCTGCCAAATAATTTCTTATACCCATCACTTTCAACTTTCCCATTCTAACGTTCCAATCAAATGTCTCTTACTGCTTTCATTGTGCCCTCTGGAATGCCTGTTCCCTAGCTAACACATTTCCTTTTATCTTAAATCTTTTTTTCTCCCATTTTTCTATTCAATAATTATCACTAAAAAATGACTTCCCTCCTTGATAATAGCCTCCTTGGCCACTCTTTCCATTACTGACGGCATCTTTACTCATTCATTTCAGCTCATTGCCTGAGACAGAGGAGTTAGAATGTCCCTCGCTCTCCCTTATCACTTGTTCTTTTACCTCTGTCATTCAGTAAACTCTCTTCCTTTGACATTCATTCTGTTCTCATGGACCACCCAGTTAAAATCTTGGTAGCTGTTGTCAATAGACCCCCTAAGTCGCTCCTCTCTCTTCAATGATTTTAGTACATGACCAACTTCCCCAAATCCTGCCCTCACACCAGCAGGTTTTACAAACATATTGACTCTCTTTCCAAAACCCAGACACTCAGTTCCTCAACCTGTTTGCTTTTTATAAATTACTTGTAACTCATGTTCAACCACACAAAAGTTGTCATGCCTTTTATTTTGGAATCACCTATAAATGTGTCAAATTACCACCTCCACTGAGCTCTCGATGCTGCAGGGCAATCCTTCTATACCTCTTTTTGTACTCCAAGGGCTTGGCACAACACCCGACACATTGTAAGTGTCTAAAATTACAATGTTTCTTGAGTGAACTTACCATATAGCAGAGGATACTATGTGCATTTTTATAAACATGGACCCTAATGAATTAAAATGGGTAAAAAATTAGGTGGTTAGTAGGAAATCACTGTATGTAGGGGGTGTATGTAGGGGGATCAGAAAGGCTTCAGCAGAGCTTGGTATTTGTGTTGTATCTTCAAAGAAAAGAAGGATTGTATGTGTGTGTGTGTGTGTGAGAGAGAGAGAGAGAGGGTGGGGAGAGAGGGAGAAGGAGAAGGAGAAGAAGGAGAAGAAGGAGAGAGAGGGAGAGAGAGGGAGAGAGAAAGGATGGCCTTTTAGGCAAAAAGAATGGCCTATATAAAAGTCTGGACATGTAGAGCCACATATGAGGAAGAGCAAGAAACTCAGTTTGGCTGACCACTGAGTGTAGGAGAGGGAGGGATCAATAGTGAAGCTAGAAAGATTGTTGGGGCCAGATTGTGACCAACTCTCAAAATCAAATAAAGGAATCTCTAGTTGATTGACAGGCAATAGGAAGCTATTGAAGGGATAGAGCATTAATATGGTCAGGTCTTTGGTCCTTTTGGCAGCCAAGTGAAGGATGTTTGGAGTGTGGAAAGATTTGAGGGAAGATGAGCAATTAGGGGCCATTAAAGTTTTCATACCCTTTGACCCTGACAGCTCAGTAGGCAGATCCACATGAAGCTAAACAGGAACAAAGGTCTTATCTATGCTAACATTCATAGCAGTACTTTTTTTTTTCCCTTTGGCAGCAAGGATTTAGGAGCAATGTGGGTGTCCATCCTTTGGGAAATATCTAAACCAATTGGTATAAGAATGTCATAAAACATTATTGAGCCACGAGAAATGGAAACTCTGAGGCATTTGGAGAAACAGAAGCAGACACGTGTCAACTGAAGCAGAATAGACTATTTAGAAATAACTGAAATATTTGCACTGACTAGTACAATAGAACAAGTTGATTTACAAGCCGAGGTATCTTAACCAGTGACAATAATAAACACGAGAACAGCTGAATGAAACTGCGAGAGGTGTAATGATGATGGCCAATCTTGTCCCAGATAAGAACGTGCCATTCACCTTTTGTTTAAGAAATAAGGAACTATGGGTATGGGATGGAGTGCACCCTCTCAGATGCAATCACTATTACTTCTGGCTTTGTTTAAACAGCTTTATTATTATTTTTTTCCTTTGCTACAAAGGGGTTAGGATGGAGGCAGTTGGGATGGGGGTGGGGAGAATTAGAATATGGTAGATGCAAAAACAAAAGGCATAAGTGAAATGGAATAAAATATATATTTTTAAGATAGTGATTACTAGAGCACCAGTCATCTCTAAATCTAATCTGCCTTATGATTCCTACACACTCTTAGCTCTTAAACTGCTACATCTTTGCCCATGATTTCCTATACCTTTTATGCCCATCCTCCTCTTCTTTGCCTGTTGAACCCTGACCCTTCAAAACCCGCTCAAATGCTGTCTCTTCCATGAAGCCTTCAGGGATGGCCCCATTTGGCTTCCACTGACTCATCCACTTTTATGGTTCTGTGTTCTGCCTTTTCATTCTCTTGGACTCTTAGCTTTATGAAAGTAGAATCTCTGCATTATCTACTATATATATTCAGGGTGCTAGCACAGTATTCCAATGACAGTTGGATTTTAATCCTATTCTTCCTATTCATTTTGGTGCCCAGCTCTTTCCTGCTCTTACTTTTTATTTGTTTGTTTATTTACGTATCATTTATAGCAAATTTGGTTAGAATTATAATATGATAGAGTGGAATAAACATTCACTTTAGATAGAGAAAAAGGGTCAGGGTCTCAATTCCACCATTAACACATGAGATCTTGGGCTAATGCAACAGAGACAGTCTCTGAGATCTCTTCAAGTCTGAGCTCTATGATTCTAAAAATGTGGGGGTCCAAAAGCTCTCTCTTTTCACCCTATTTGTAGCATTTCAAAAGTAGTATTTCCTGGAAAAGAATGAGAAGGAATGGGTATGGCTGTGTAGGGTCTTCCAATATCCAAAACATGGCTGGGCCTTTGCTTCCTCCTTTTACAAATGTCTTGCTCTTAGACTGCAAAGCCCTTAGAGTTTCTGGGAAGTCATGGGGCAGCTTTCATTGGGAGAAATGAAAGATTCATTTGAAGTGAGAGTTATTGGTATAATAATGCAAACCTGGCTTGGGCCAGGTCTTTGCCATGATCTTCTTCAGAAGGACATCAGCATTGGACCAATGGCCAAGCAGAGCTGCTATGGAAATAATTGGTGGCAGTTATAATGCAGAAAGGAGATGGGGGGTTGGGAGGCTGAAGGGAAACAGAGACACAGAGAGATACAGGTAAGATAGAGATACTGACAGAGACATAGATACAGAGAGATATAGAGACAGATATATGAAGACAAAGGAAGAGACATGAAGGGAAAGAAGAAAAGGTAAAGGAAGGAAAGGGAAGAGAATAGAAAATGAAGGGAAAGGGAGGAGGATAAGGGATGGAAGGAAGGTCCAAGTCTATGCTCCTGGTGTTGATTTAGATACTTATTAGCTGTGTGACCTTAGATAGACTTTCCCTCTCTTATCTTCACTTATAAAATGAGGGGTATGGTCTTGATGTACTTGAAGTTCCCCTATCACTAGAAATTCTTAGGGATAATTATTAACTAGGTACTATGGATCATGGGATTTTATTAGCTAGAAGAGATCTTAGAAATCTTTTAGCCCAACTCCCTCATTATATCAATATGGGTATAATACTGATACTGAATATCAAATTCAGGCCTCGATAGATGATAATGATTGGCCCAATATTCCATGTCTGGGAAGTGACAGAGCTCTCATTCAAACCCAGGTTATCATACTTTAACATACCCGTGTCATCAGACTCCAAAGGAGAAAGAACTGGTCAAGGGTCACAAGAGTATAGTAATAATAACTGAAGAGAGTACTTTACATATATCTTTTACTTTATTTTCTTCTGAAAAGCCTATGAATTTAGTAATGCAAAATCTATCATCCCGATTTTACAAATGAGGCAACTGATATTCAGAGAAATGCAGTGATTTTCTCAATGTCTCACAACTAGACAAAAGCAGATCCAAAAAACTTGGATCCAAATCTATTAAAAATCAAGGGCTCTATTCACCATATCATGTTGTCCAAGACGAGCAACATTTGAGATGGTACTTGAATGACAAGTTGAATTTGAAAATAAAATATGCACTAGAAAGAGAAGCAGAGCCATAATTATCAATGGATTTGTCCATCTCCATATATGGAATATGCTTTCAATATAGTTGGACTGGGAGGAGAGAGTCCACAATAACTCTGGCATCATTCATGGAAAGATTGCAGGGGGAGTAGGAAGAAGAGAATAAGCTCAAATGGAATAGAATCATGGAGGAGGAAACTAGTTGTCATCTGACAGATTCCTATGTTAGGCAGTATTGATAACCAGGTCCATTGTTTCTATGTTTCTGAAAAAATAAATGTCTTAAAGTGCCCCCATATGTGTTGGCACTCTGGGATATAGCACCAATCACCCAACCCTAGTAATAGGCTCTGGAGAACATCCCAGACCCAGAGACCTATATTGGCTGAGCTCATTTCACAAATCTTCTCTCAGGGATGACAGCTTATATAAATAATAGTTATTTTAACTCCCCTCCATAGCCCACACAGCCTTATAGTTTGTAGTGAGAACAATGAAAGCTGTAAGGGCAGAATGGCGTTCTCCTGTGGCCATAAAAACCCAATTGTCACCATCGATATTTAGGATTGCTTCATGAACCCTCCACTTAGCCTTTGGGAAAATATTTTGAGGTGAGAAAGCTTCAGAAGGGAGGATGGCTGATTCGCCTCTGAGACAGAAAAGTCCACAAATCTTCAGATATTCTCCAATACTTTGGACAAGCAACTAGAACACAATAGCTGAACTCATTCGACTTTCCTGGTTGCGATCCAGAGCCTGCCAATGAAGAAGTTCAGAACTCCTGTAATTCAGCTGACTCCAGTGGAAACTCGGAGGCCCAAGCCAGGTTTGCATTATTATACCAATAACTCTCACTTCAAATATCATACTCTGGCCAGCTTTGCAAATGAGCCCAGGGAGTTACTCAGCACCAATGGGGCCACACCCAAATATTGAGCTCTGATCCCTTCCTTAGATCAGTTGAGTTAGGGGTGGAGTGTGAGACTACTTCTAAATAGTTCCTGGTGTCCTGGAAAGAGGATCACTTGACTTCAAGAAACCAGTTTTTCAGTTTTCATCTTTGATACATTCTGCTGTGACTCCAAGCTACTGCACTCTTTGAATCGCTTTTTCTTCATCTATTAAATAAGAATGAAGATTAGTGTTGTCCTTCCTGCCTCATCAGGTGGTTTTGATGAAAGCTCTCTTATTAGCTTTAAACAACACTAGAGAAGTTGAATTGTTTTTTTCTCATACTCTACCTGTAGATTTTTTTCCCTTTTTGTTTTGTTTTCTTCCACCCTTCATGAGATATCCAGCTCATCTTTGTGGATTATTATTTATCAATGATTAATTATGGCAAATCTGGACAGCAGACTAAAAAGCAGAGCCATAACCTTGTTGACAAAGGTCTGTTTAATTAAAGTTGAGGTTTTTCAATTATGTATAGCTGTGAGAATTGGACACTTTTGAACTGTGGTGTTGGAGAAGACTTTTGAGAGTCCCTGGGACAGCAGGAAGATCAAATCAGTCAATATTTAAATAAATTAATTCAGGCTACTCATTGGAAGATCAAATGCTGAAGCCTAAATATTTGGGCCACCTAATGAGAAGATGGGACTCATTGGAAAAGACCCTGATGTTGGGAAAGATTGAAGTTAGAAGAAGATGGAAGAGGATGAGCATAGATAGTGCCATGGAAATAAGGACTTGGACAGACTTGAGAAATCATGGGAGATAGAAGAGCCTGGTCCATAGATTCAATAAAAATCAAACACGACTGAATGACTGAAAAACAAAATAATTATTTGAACTTAACTTCACATTACTAAAGATTATTTGAACCCAGAATATCATCCAGATTTCAGTAACTTCCCAGGAATGCTGGAGATAACTGCGAAGAATTTTGGATTCCCTCAGGTCTACCCCAAACATTCCCAGAATCTTATTTGGGGCCCACCTGAATTGTTGTGCCTCTTCTGTTTTGGCTTTGCCCAAATTTTATTGAATGTTTATACATTTATTAATAATCCATCTCAACCACCTTGCTTTCAAGTTGACCTTTTGGCAAAATTGCATATGCATGGTTTCTATATAGATTCCCTTGTTTAAATCCTATGTAATGTGAATTTCCCAGAGCTTGAATAAGAGGGAGTCACCCTTTCTTTTAGGCTCTTAAAATTTTTATTTCTAAAAAAAAATTAATTCTGATTTGGGGTTTTGTTCTCACAAATCACACCTTCATGGAACGATTTCTAAAGATCCCTATGTTCACTTACTATGATACAATGATTCTATTCCTCCTAAGCCATGTGATAATCATGATGTATATAAGATCATGGGATGGAGACTCTCAAGATCACAAATCCCAAGATAGGACCGGACTTCAGAGTTATTCCATGCCTTTTCTAACTTATCCATCAAGACTTCACTCAGCCTTTTTCTTAAGAGCTTCCCTAAAGAGGAGACCCTCACCTCCCAAGGTAGCCCAAATGTTTTTGTATTAATTGTTGGGAAGATTTTCCTGACACCAATCCTAAGGTGAATTTTCTACGGCTTCTATCCAGTACTCTCAGCTCTGTCCCCAGGTCAAAAGGAATACATCTAATTGCTCTTCCACATGTCAGCTCTCCACATATTTAAAGACAGCTATCATCCCTTTTCCCTACATTTTCCTCTCCTAGTGTCAGTTTCTTCAAATCATGAACTGATTTTGTCTTTGTCCTCCTCTAGACATGTTCCAGTTTTTCAATCTCCTTCCTTAACTTAGTGATCCAGAACTGTGGTTCAGAGTAAGAAGCATTGGAGTCCACAAGCCACAGTCCAGCCCTGCCACATCCTAGTGAATGGCTGAGCAAATCACTTTAGCTCTCTGGAATTCAGTCTCTTTGCCTATAAAATAAGGTTAGACCAAAAACATGCAGCATTCTTTCTAATCCTAAATCAATGATCCTTCCATTTGCTGTAAACGTGAACTGATTAGTCACCTTCCTTTTTTTTTTTTTTAAATGCATCCCATGATTACCCTTTGAGAGGCAGATGTATTATCTCATCATCTCATCCTCAAACATTTTCCTTCCTAGAGGAGGTGCTATCTCACCATATCTCCCCACTTTGTTTTTGTGAAACTTTCTTTTTTTTTAACTATGCAAATAATTCATAATGATCAATTAAATTATTTGCATAGTTAAAAAACAAAGAAAGTTTTTCTCTTAAACCATTTAACAAGATGGTTCAGAGGAACATAAAAATAAAGTCCATCCTGAAGAAAGAATACTGCAAATTGGAATAGCATTACATCAGTGGCCTATTAGAGACTGAAAATATTCATTTACAAAGAGTAAATATTCTGTTCCATTGATTTATTATAGCAGAACTAAAGAGCAGTTCCTTTGAAAATTTTTACATGTAATTCTTGGTCAACTTCGCAAAAGGTTTAAAATTAGAAACAAAAAAAATTATTAAGATCTTAAAAGATGATGTATATTTGGAGCTACGTGCTAATTACAATCTCAGTGTTACACAGAAATGCTCAGCACCAATACCCATGATACTTTACTTACAGGAATGAAATTATCATATACAGACAAAAGAGGGGAAAATCTGCTTCATTTATGTATATTTCCAAAGAAAGCAGTTATCAGTCGGAAGTGAAATACAAATGTCCAGGCATATGTGCCCGTCAGACAGGCGGTGACAAAGCTGTTTTCATTTAGAAACCTCTTGTCCTCATCACAAATGCTGCAGGATTTTCTTTGTTAGTAAAATTGCTTATCTCATTATGCAAAAAAAAATTCATCTTGAATTTTGGAGTGCTTCTTTTTTGGTCAGTCCTAAAAGCAAAATGACCACTTCGAGGACTATAGACAGCAATAGCAAGGATTTCTGGCTACTAATAAAAATAAATAAATTTACCTTTTAAATCAAAATTATTACAGAAAGTAGAAATTATAGTAGTTAAGGAAATAGAAAGATAAGCCAAATTGTGTCTGAAATTTGTAAAAAACATGTTTTTTGGGGAAAGGACCTCAATCCAATATTTTCATTTTCTGGATCAAGAACCGAGGCTTGCTGAAGTAATTTTGTTAAAGTCATACAATTGGTTAAAAACCAAAACACAACAAAAAGCTAGGAGACTTCTGACTATGAATCCGATGCCCCTTTGCCATCTTCCATTTGATAGAGGACAGGACCGAGTCTCCTGAAATTGCATGTCTACACAGGGGCAGACACAAGCCCATAATCTCTTGAGTGAAAGCCCAGAACCCTGCGACAACAGCGATTGGAAACTCTTTCAATGCTTCCCAAGCATTGCTTGGCTTTTTATTTCAAGAAATGCCTCATTCGACTGGCACGTGAAGCTATTGGTTAATTTTATCTTGGTTAATTTTGTTGCCAGTTTTATCTGGAGCTCCCCAGACAAGCCCACCACAAAGGAAGTTGTGGTTTCACGCCTTTGCTCCCCGAGACCCCAGGTGCATTCGATCGGATTTCAGATAGAATGGTTAACCTCAGGGTCCCGTCTCTGGGAGAGACACCCAAGACAAGTCAAGATGGACAATCGACATAAACCATTCCCCTCCCAGGAAGGAAAGGCCCCGGTCCCTTGGCTTCCACAGCTTCTGGTACTGAAGTGTTCTTCTCGCAGAGGATGTTGTGGTTAGAACAACACCACGGCAATCATCTGTGATTCAACAAATCTAAGTTTATCTTGGAATCGAGCTTCGGCGTTCATGATGGGGGGAGGGGGAGGAGATGGCGCACAGATGCTGGAGGCTGTTTGAAATCATAGAATGTCAGAGCCCCAGGGATTTAGAACCAAGACTGTCAGAGGGAAGGAGGGAGGGAGGGACCTTAGAAAGGGGGATGTCAGAGCTGAGAGGGACTAGAAAACATTAAACAGGGGAGGCTAGAGTCGGGCTTTATTTAGAAAAAGCAATGGAGAATGTCAGAGGTGGGAGGGAGGTAATCAATCAATCAATCAACAAGCATAACATTATCACCTACTGCTGACTGTAGTTAATGACTAGTAGATGCTACAGATAGGACATTAATGGAACTGTCCCATATATATATATATTATATATATATGTGTGTATGTGTGTGTATAGTATATATATATATATATATATATATATATATATATATATATATATACACATATTTATTTATTTTTCATTAGTGTATAATATATTTTGAATATGTATATATTCAATATAAAGTAATTTCAAATATTCAATGATATGTTACCTATATATTATTTTGTAAATATTCTGTAACATAAATTACAAAATAAGTCCTGGAAGAAGGCCTCAGGAACCACAGGGAAGCAGGAAAACTCACTTAGAAATGGGACAAAGAACTTAAAATGGGGGACCTTGGCCAACTGAGTGTCCCGTCTGTTGCCTCATTCAACAACTTCATTCCACAGACGAGCAAATTCAACTGACAGAATTAAGAGACTTACCTAAAATCGTCCAGCCAGTGAGAGTCTGAGACAGGAGCTGACTATGGATCGACTCTGGCTCCAATCCCAGCGTTCTAGCTATTGGACCACCAACGCATCCCATTCTAAGATCTTCATTGAGGCCTTGTGGTGGCCTTCCAAGAACCCAGATGAGATGTGGGGGAAACTTGTGTATAGATAAATAGATGACCTTAGGGCAGCTAGGTGTGCAGTGGCTAGAGCACCAGCCCTGAAAACAGGACCTGAGTTCAAATCTGGCCTCTTGACACTTAATACTTCCTGGCTGTGTGACTCTGGGAAAGTCACTTAACCCCAACTACCTCAGGAAAAAAAAAAAGATAAATAGGTGCCCAATTGATACTAATTACTAAATAAATACTAATACTAAAAAAAAATCAGAAGCAGGAGGGGGTGATCAGGAAAGAATTCTCAAGAAAGGTGACATTCATACTTAGCCTTCAGGCCACAGGTTCTAAGAGGCAGGAGGAAAGAGGGAAAACATTCTAGGTATGGGGACAGCTTATGTATAAGAGCTGCTGGCTACAGTGGATAGAATGCTTAACCTCAAGTCAGAGAGACCTGAGACCTGAATTTAAAACCTGACTCAGATTATTTTATCAACTAATTAAAGTCTTTTTATAGCATCATGGATGTCTACCTCAGTTTCCTCACATATGAAAGGGGGGTTATGGGAGCATGTGTCTCTTAAGATTACTTAGGACAAAAATATATATATATATATATATATATATATATTATATATATATATATATATATATATATATATATATATTGCTGAGGCAATTGGGCTTAAGTGACTAGCCCAGGGTCCCACAACTAGGAAGTTTCGTTAAGTGTCTGAGGTGAGATTTGAACTCAGGTCCTCCTGATTTCGGGGCTGGTGCTCTATCCACTGCCCCACCTGGCTGCCCCCTCCCCAATTTTATATTTTTAAAGAATCATATGATTTCTGGGGCAATTAGGTTGCACAGGGAAGAAGGCGCTGGGCTTAGATAAATCTTTCTGAATTCAAATCCAGTTTCAGACACTTACTATCTGTGGGAGCCCGGGCAAGTCATTGAGCATGGTTTGCCTCGATTCCCTTATCTGTAAAATGAGCTGGAGAAGGAAAAGTTAAACCTCTCCAGTATCTCTACCAAGGAAGCCCCTGAGGAAGTCACAGAGAGTCATGGGTGACTGAATAAGGACGGCCAACACACCCGCCAGCGTTTAGGAGGTGGGAGATGGAAAGGGTGGGGAGCTCTCGGCCTTGCACAGGTCTTCCCCTCCCTCTGGACGATCAGCCCTTTGAAGGCAAACCCTGTTTCATTCGGTACCTTCAACACTGATCCCAAGGCCCAGCACACAGCAGGAGCTTAATAAATACTTCTTGACTTGAAAGAAGTGGGCCCGGGAGGCCACATGTGAGCCTCGGCCCGTCTCTTTAATGTCTTGCCAGGCAGCGCTGCCGCGAGGCAGGGTTGCTCATTGTCTTTTGAATAAATAATAAGTCACTAGCTCTAAAATATTCATTAAGCTGCTTCTTTTCATCCTTGGAATTCTAAGAAAAGCGCCCATCCTCCAGCCCCTGACTTGCATTTCCTACCAGTGACATCACCAGGTTTTCTGGGAGGGCGAGCCCCTTTCTTCTGCTGCGGCTTCACTTGGCTTTATTTCTTTATTTTTCTCCTCCTCCTCCTGGGAAGACATTTCCTGCCAGAGGCTCTGCTCCTGACCCTCCATCCCTCAGCCTCCACGGGGAGACTCATGTTCGGGATCTCTGGCCCAGTACAAAGGAGGGGAGATAGCGAGTAATGGAAAGCAGCCCCCTCCTTACGTGCCGCCGTCGCTGGGCCGCCCCCAGAGGAAGGTTAGGGACGTCGAGTCCTGCTGCAGGGTGGCCTCATTAAGGGAGTGTGTTGTAAGCAGCGTCGCGGGTGGTGGGGATGGGGGGGCCTGGGGCAAAGGCCGGACTTCTCCCCGCAAGCCTGGGCTCCAGGCCCAGCTCCAAGGCCGGCCAGCTGTGTGTAGGCAAGTCTCTGGACCGCGGCCTTCATCTGTAAAAGGGAGATAATCCTGCTCGCATTTTGCAGTCCAGTTCACCATCCTTTTATTTTACTTTTTTTTGGAGCTTGCTTTGTCCCGGGCTGAGGCAGCGTGGCCTAATCACTACATGGCTGGGTTCTAGGCTCACCTGGGGCCTGGACTCGCTGTGTGGTTCTGGGCAGGTCATTAGAACAATTCTCAGTGTTCTAGAAACCTAAGACTGTCAGCTGCAGCAGCCTGACCTAATCATTAACATAGGTAAGTTCTAGGCTCAACTGGGGCCCAGACTGGCTATGGTTCTGGGTAGGTCACTGGAACAACCTTCAGTGTTCTAAGAATCTAAAACTCTCCATTACAGCAACCTGGCCTAATTATTAACATAGGTAGGTTCTAGGCTCACCTGGGGCCAGACTGGATGTGGTTCTGGGCAGATCATTGGAACAACCCTCAGTGTTCTAGGAATCTAAGACTCTCAGTTACAGCAGCCTGACCTAATTATTAATATAGGTAGGTTCTAGGCTCACTGAGGCCCAGACTGGCTGTGGTTCTGGGCAGGACATTGGAACAACACTCATTGTTCTAGGAATCGAAGACTCTCAGCTGCAGATAAGACGTCCCCCCTCCCTTCCCCATTAGTTGTCCCTCCCACTGCAATGTTAAGGCTGCATTCGAGTCGCTAGAATCTGAACCCTGAAATAGCCACTGTGCTCAGGGAACTTACCTTCCCCTTGTGCAGGAGCCCGGCCTTCTTCACACTTTGTGGTAAGGGAAGAAAATGCCTTTCATGCTGTACAGTGCAATTGTGTCCTGCTGAAAAAAAAGCTGAGACCGAGGAGCGGGGGCCTGAGTTCACTTTCCAAAGGGCATGTTCAATACTCGTGTGTCTGTGCCTCAGTTTCCTGATTTGGGAAATGGCCAGATTGCTTCAAAGTGTCCTTCATGATCAATAGGAGACCACTTTCCCCTGTCTTTCAATGCTCACTGTTTGCCATGGTGTCCACCGCACAGGACGTGCATATATCGCTTATTGTTTGAATGGCCGACGGCACATGACTCTAGCTTGTCCACACCTGCCGCTTCTTCCCAATATTCCTTTGGGTGAGTGACTTCACCTCCCCCAGGTCTCAAGTTCTATGAGAGAGGTTTAAACTATCTGTCCTCTCGAATCCTTTCTGGCATTAAATCTATTATCCCATTAACCCCTAAATAATACAATTATTAATAGAATAATGACACAGATGATCAATACAATTATTATGCAACAGAGTGCAATGCAATACAATTAGAGAATATTTTAAGGATTACAAAAATCTTGTGCAAATAATAACTTAATTCTTTTTTAAATTTTATTTTTTTTTATTATAGCTTTTTATATATAAGACATATGCATGGGTCATTTTTCAGCATTGACAATTGCAAAACCTTCTAGAAGTTCCAACTTTTCCCCTCCTTCCCCTCACCCCTTCCCCCAGATGGCAGATAGTCCCATATATGTTAAATATGTAATAACTTGATTCGAACATAACTCTTGTGAGCTGAGGGTTCTGGGAATTCCCAGCTCAGCCCTCACTTTTGGGGGATGGCCCTGACTGTGGAAAGCCCCTCCCCGATTGGACACTCCATCACCATCTGATCCGGTAGCACCGAGGGAGCACATTGCTCATTCAGCTGGTCCTTGGCGGAGAAAGGCATCGGGCCCAGGTCTGATTGACCACAAGCCAGCTCTCTGCCCAACGCGGTAAACTCCTACATCACGGGAGGATCGAGCGTGCGAGCTTCCCCTATCAATGTGGGAGCAAAGAGGTTCAGAAAAATCACAGGCTCGTTGCTGCAAAGCTAGAAGGGTTAGGGCCAAAATCTGAATGGAGGTTTCTTCTGAACAGAAAAGTAGCTCATGGCCTTCACTACAGCTGCATTGACTGGATATGTTTAATTAAATAATTAAAATAAAAACAAAAACCAAAGAAAACAACCAAAAAAAAAAAAATTCAACAGAACTCGAAGCCAGAGGTCCCAAGATAGGGATTCAGATTCTTGTTTTGGGATGTCCTCGCTGTTATTTTTAAGCCATTTTCAATCTTGCCTGACACTCTGTGACCCCATTTGGGCTTTTCTAGGCAAAGAAATTGGAGGGTTGGCCATTTCCTTTTCCAGTTCATTTTACAAATGAGAAAACTGAGGCAAATAGGGCAAAGTGACTTATCTAGGATCATGCAGTTAGGAGGTACCCGAGGCTGGATTTTAACTTAAGAAGATAAGTCTTCCTACGTGAATCGATGCTAAGTGAAGTGAGCAGAACCAAGAGAACATTGTACAAAGCAACAACAAGATTACATGATGATCAATATTGTTGATAACATAACATTTTCACTCTTTTTGTTGTTGTTTGCTTGCTTTTTGTTTTCTTTCTCATTTTTTTTTCCTTTTTGATCTGACTTTTTTTGTGTGTAGCAGAATAATTGTGGAAATACGTACAGAAGAATTACGCATTTAACCAAATTGGATTACTTGCTATTTAGGGGAGGTGGATGAGGGAGAAAAACTTTTGGAACACACGGTTTTGCAAGGTGAATGGCAAAAACTCTCTTTGCACGATTTTGAAAATAAAAAGCTATTGTTAGAAAAATAAAGTAAAAAAAATAAAAATAAATGAAGATGAATTGTAGAGGACCACAGATAATGGGGAGCTCTGAGAAAAGTATACTTGAAGCAAAGATACAGCAGGGCGCTAACTCAGTGTGACTGATGAGATGATGGTTCTCTAGTTCACATATACTTTGTACTTAGCATGGTGATGTCATGGTTCTTCAATTCACACATGCTCAGTGTGCTGTAATGATGTAATCATACAGAGGTATTTAAGGGCTGAGAGGACTGGAAAGGAGACACTCCATCCTTGACCATCCTCCCGGTGGCTCTCCTGCCTCCTGCCTCCTCCATCAAGATCAAGGCTGGTCCCGAGATCCTCCAGGGAGCCAATCCGGATATTACAATGAATCTCCCTGACTCCAGACCTGGTGCTCTGTCTACTTTGCCCCCTCAATGCCTCTGTATCGGAAACCAGGCCTTCTGCCTCTAATAGGGCATCTTAACACTGGGATGCCTCTCATTGCTTTCTACCTACACACACTCACACTTACATATACACTGACACTCGCACCCACATATACATGCTCACACACACACACACACACTCACACTCACTTATACACACACACTCACACACACACACTCACACTCACACCCCAATATCAACATCAACAACAACCAAAAAGCAGAATAAAGAATCAGAAGGAAGTGTAAGTTCCCCAAGGCAGGAGCTTTGCCTCCTTTTTCTCACTGCACGCTCCTGCTCGCACGCAGGGCCCTTTCCTGGGCAGTTCACCACAGATTTCTGTCAAATGGACGCGAGTAGAACGCCAAAAGTTATAAATAAAAATAAACACCAGTTTGCGAAAGGCCCGACAAATGTAAATTCTTCACAGTCCAAAAATGACAGCCCAACATTCCTTCCGTCCACTCCCTTGCATTGAGGAAAAACATCACAGGCCGGGCCAAGGACAAGATGAGAACCCAAGAGAGCTTCCAAGAGAACCAGCAGCGGCAACAACAACAGAGCCTCGTGGGCTTTTCTTGTCTCTCAGAAAGGCTCTTTCCACTGGCCAACTGCTGGCAGCCCTTCCAGGCCGAGGTGAGGGCTGGGGTGGGAGGCTGGCAGAGTCTCCCTCCCAGGTGCCAGCACGTGGGAGCCGCCAGGCCCCCAGTGTAGGCAAGAGAACAAAGGCCTTCTGGGCCTCGGCCAGCCTGAGCTCCCAAGGGGGCTGGAAAGGAAAGCAGACCTGGGGAAGGGAGAGGAAGTGGGGCCATCTGTCTTTGGAGGGGGGAGGCAGAGAAGACTTCTCTCTCTTTCTTCTCTCAACTTTTCTTCTCTCCTTCTCTCAAGGAGACTCCCTAGATGACGGCTGGCCAGCCTCTGCTCCCTCTCCTTAAGGCTGTTCTCCATGTCTGTCCTTTGTGCTGAAATTAGACATTTAAGTGTCCTTAATTAGAAAGCATGACGCCTCATTTTAAGCCTCATAGCTCCATTTCCCCTCCTTGGAACCCAGCAAACCAGCCTTGCCCTCACTTCCTGCAGGGGTATCTCCTCCAGGGTGGTGTAGACTCCCCCAGTGAGGGGGGTTCTCTTGCTTATTTTTATTGCTGTCCTCAGTCCCGCCGGAGCATCCAGCACATCCTGAGCACTTAATGCTTTGTCAGTCAGCAAGCCATCATAGAAAAATTAATTTTGGCACTTGCTGAAAATGTTTGCTATGTCTCTATCAGGACCCTGGGCTGAGTTATTATCTAATCAATATTTTATTTTATTAATTCACCATTCAAAAGATTTATCTACCTCTTTCTATGTCTATCTATCTCTGTCTCTGTCTCCCTGTGTCTATCTCTTTCTCTCTCTCTCTGTATCTCTGGGTCTCTCTTTGTTTCTCTGTGAATCTATCTCCATCTCTGTCTCTTTGTCTCTCTCTGCCTCTCTGTCTCTGTCTCTTTATCTCTCTGTGGTTCATGTCTCTTTGTCTCTCTCTGGGTGTCTTTCTCTGTTTCTCTTTTTCTCTGTCTCTCTCTGCCTCTGTCTCTATCTCTCTGTCTCTTATCTCTCTTTGTCTATCTCTCTCTTGTCTCTCTGTTTCTATCTCTTTTTCAGTCTCTCTCTTTGCCTCTCTCTCCCACATCCACCCCCCCTCTTACTTTGAGATGGGCTCCAGAACAAACAAAAGGATTACCCAGGTACCTTGACTACTTGCGGCCTATGATGTCTGTTTCTATTTTTGCTGTTCTCGAGGCAAAGGGTCTGATTGAATGACTCATAATTCTTTTAAAATTAGTTTTATGGTTGAACAGCAGAGTTCCTGGATCCCCTGAGTGTCACTCATTTGATTTCCATTCCTCTTCTTTTGATTTCCTTTCTACTTTTAGCTCATCCTGAGAGAACGCAGAGAAAGCGATATTAGAGAACGGTCAGACCTACCATGGCCAAATCTGAACTTCTTGAAAGCTTCATTTCAAAGTCTAAACTTCCTTTCCCACCTGCTATTCTCATATCACCCTCTGGGAGCCAGCCTCCCAGCCTCCATCACGCCCCTTTCTCATTGAGAAACTCTACCTTGAGAGGGCAGCTGAGAGGTCACATGGCTACAAAATGGCAACGCTAAGCTCTAATTTCAGGCTAGTTCACTAGTTCTTACTGGAGAAGACCTAGTAGTTTAAATTTACCTCATGGTAATTTCATCCTTAATAGAGGCTGGGGCCATCCATGGGGATGGTTGTCCTAGATCTGATTTCCCCCCCAGAGAGAGAAGCAGTTGGAATGGTAGAAATGATTATGTGTTTAAGGATTAGGGAGACTGCATCATCATAGTGATAGAGGAGAAGGAATCTGTGAAGAAGCTGAAATATGCTCTCTCGGTTTGGGGACAGAGATTTCAAAAGGTTTGGAGAAAGGACTTGCAAGGATCCATGATCCCCTGGACATAAGAGTATAAGAGGAATTAACCCAGAAGGATAAGAAGCTTTCACTGATCAAAATGTAAAAGAAAGAAAAGGAACAATTGAAGCAAGGAGAAATAAGAGCCATTGGAGGCTTATCTGGACTCACAAGGTACACACTTAAAAAGGCTTCTTTATTGCACTGCTGCCTCCACTACCACCAGCACTACCATTACTACTACTACCACCACTACTACTAGTAGTATTACAATTACCACCACCACCATCACTACTACTACTACTACTACTACTACTACCAGACTACCACTATACCACTACCACCACCACTAATACTACTAATATTACTACTACTACTTCCACTATTCCACTACTACTACCACTAATCCTACTAATATTACTAACATTACTACTACTACCACCACCATCACTATTACTAGTACTACTACCACTACACCATCATCACTACCACCACTAATCCTACTAATATTACTAACATTACTACTACTACCACCACCATCACTATTACTAGTACTACTACCACTACACCATCATCACTACCACCACTAATCCTACTAATATTACTAGCATTACTACTACTACCACTATACCACCACCACCAAAACTACTACTACTAGTATTACTACTACTATCACCACCATCACTACTACTACTACCATCACTACACCACCACCACCACTAATACTACTATTATTACTAGTATTACTACTATTACTACCATCACTACACCACCACCATCACCACCACTATTACCACCTCAACAGCAACAATAGAAAAAGCAAAAATACCTCCCACTGAATTTAGAGTAAAAACCCAGATTTAAATCCCAACTCAGTCATTTATTAATTTTGTGTTCTTGAGGAAGTGAGCCCCTTTGGCCTCAGTTTCTCTAATTTAAAAAAAGAGAGGGTTAGGTTAGATTATTTCTAATGTCCCTTTCAGCCTTGAATCCTTGAAAGGGTGAAAGTGATAAGAATAACATGGTTTTAAGATCATCTCCAAATATTAAATTAATGATAATGATTGGTAATAATCTATAATATATATATATATATATATATAATATATACATTGGATCTATACAGGACTCCCAAGTATGGGATCCAATTTCAAGTGAGTTGACACACTATTGGGAGACTTGGATAAGAATGATTATATTGGAAGAGAACAATGGCTTGCAAGTTAGAAGCTCCAACTTCAATAATATCTGTGTGAATATTTCACCTTTGACATTCTCTGCTACTTTATCTTTTAATATCTTTAGATTTCAGGCTCCTTTTCCCTGTTCCAAGGGGATATAAATCTGATTGCCTCTGATTACTCTTCCCTCCATAAGTCATATTAACATTGATATTTTCATTAGAAATGAGAACAAAGAATAAAAGGAAGTTGCAGCTAGATTTACGAATGACTATTGATCATAGTTGGAACAACAAATCAAGGGTTTGTTGGGGGGAGCTCTACTGTAAATCCCAATTCCAAAAGAAAGAATGATTATTTCACAGGACACTTAGCTTCTCTTCTGCCAGAGTTCATGATAAAAGTGTTTATAAGGAGACCACCACGGGCATAGTCTTATAGAGGAGAAGTGGCAGATTCAAATCAAAAGGAACAAGAATACCATCCATAAGGATCCTGCTGGGCACACATTATCTGTGTTCTATTATTGGCAACTAGGGGATACCATAGTGGATAAGCCCTGACCCTGAAGTCAGAAAGATTCACCTTCTTGAGTTCAAATCCAGTCTCAGATATTAACTCTGTGACCCTAGGTAAGTCACTTAACCCTGTCTGCCTCAGTTTCTTCATCTATAAAATAAGCTGAAGAAGGAAATGAAAAACCACTCCAGTATCTCTGCAAAGAAAACTCCAAATGGCCTCATGAGAATCAGATAGATATTACTGAATAACAAACATTTTATTGTATTTTCATTTATTTTTAAAAACTATTTCCCAATTCCATTCTCATCCGTTTTGGGGCTACACTAAATGCATCTTTGACACTTCTAATGTAAAAGATGGGTAGGAAAAAAAAGACTTTATGAATAACTTGGTAAGACCCTTCAAATTATGTGATCACATAGTCTGTTCATCAGGGAGAGCCATTCCTGAAATGGCCCTCTTTCAACTTCTTACAGTAATGATCAAAATCAATATCGAATCAAAAGAAAGAATAACAGCGAATAGATATAGTGTGCGTCTACTGGATCTATTTAATTGAGTTAGTCCTGCTGAAAAATATGAAAGGATAAAAGAGGAGACTTCAATAGAGACTATCATCATTCTCTGGGGAAGTTTAACTGATGTAAATCAATTGCCACAAAAAGGTGAGCAGAAGGTCTAAGAAAGAATTAGCCAGAAAACCCTTTATCTGCTTACCAAGTTGAGAATTGTACCACCATATTATCATATGAATTCGTTTTTCATTTCATACAGGGAAAGATGCTGAAATATATTACCCATTCCCCTAAGTGAGAAGCAATTGTAAATATTGGCTGCAACTGATGGGGGAGAGGAGAGTTCTGACTGCTCTTTCCACATCTGATGATGGAGAGAATACCTACCGCTATGGGAATTTTGGGAGACTTTGTGGAGGAGGTAGCAATTGTCTTGGTTCTTGATGGAAGGGAAGAATTCTGAAAGGGCGGCTTTGTACATTAAGATTAAAAAAAAATAAATTAGGGCAGATTGAAGATATGTTTAAATGTCAGAATGAGGAGTTAATATTTTATATCAGGGAATATATATTATAATATTTTATATTAATATATCATATATCATACAATATATTAATATATTAATTATAATATTTTATATCAGGGAAATGTGAGGACTGATGGATTGGGATATGCCCTATGGAGAGCGTGGGTAAATGGGGGCCTATCCGTATCTGAAGAGACATTATATAGGGAGAATTAGATTGATTATGAACTATGCTTCCAGAGGTCCTCTTCTCACATATTTCTCACATTTAAAACTCCATTTCTCCTCTCCATGTCTTTGCACTGACTTATGCCTTCAATGCCTTCCATCCTTATCTCCAATTACTGGTTTCCTTGAAGATGTAGCTGGTTCCCCCCTCCAAAGAGACAGTATCCTCTCAATTACTTTGTGCTTATTTTGTCTGGATATGTGTTCAGTTTGAAACAACATGTGTTCATATTAGAATGTAAGTAGTTTGATGACAAGAACTGCTTCCCTTTAAAAAAAATATTTATTTGTTTTTGTATGCTCTGGCAGTAGTAAAATACATTGTACATAGTAGGCACTTAATAAATGCTTTGATTTCAAATAATTGGATTTCTGATATAATGCAAAAGATATTGAATTTTATATCAAAGACTTGCACTCCAATCCTGAGATTGCTAATTATTACTCTTATAGTCTTGGGTCTCTCTCTCTCATGAATTCCTTTAAAAAAAAAATTCTAAATAAGATGGTGGAATTGGACAAGACGATTTCTGAAGTTCCTTCTAGTACTGAATCCTTCGATCATATGAAATTCTTGGTCCTTGAAATCCAGCCAACATTATGGAAAGAGGACAATTCTGAGGTCACTAGATTTCTAATCTTATGAATTAGGATACACAATGACAACACATTCCTTCCAGTTCTCTTTGGTTTCTAAAATCCAGTCTAGCTGAGCAAAGCTCTTTTCTGTAATCAGAGAAGTGGTGACATTTTCTATTTTCTGTGAGCTTCTTTGAGCTCTTGCTGAAAACACAGCAGGGATAAATTACCAGTTTTGTGTCTGTATATTACTTGGCCACATCACACAGGTAGAAAATAAACCCTGTATTTCTGAGTTCTGCCTCAATAAATTAAAATTAAAGCCTCTGTAGTACAGAGAAATTTGAACAGAAGAAAAAAAATGGAGGAAGAATACCTGTGAATATCTGAATATTCAACAACAAAAAATTGAAGTAAGAATACCCACGAATATCTGAATATTCAACAATGCCCTACACACAGTCATACTCATCCATTTCAAATCCATTATCCTTATGAGATGTTATTGTCCATCCTTTGTTTTCTAAGAGGATGAATATCATCATTGGGGATATCTTGACTTGTGTGTGAATTCAATTTAAGTAAGTTAGTGGAAGTCACATAGTCATCAGTCTCTGTCTCTATTCCTCCCTTCTTTCCTCCCTCCCTCCCTTCTTTTTTTCTCCCCTCTTTCTGTCTCTCTTGCCCTGAGTTATCAAAGTCCAGTGGCAACACATAGATGAGTGAGGATGGCTAAGGTTTCAGCGATTGGCCTTACCATCTTAAATGTCTGACTAAGCTCCAAGCATTGCCCAGTGCCCACTTCAGATGCCCTCGTGGCCATTGGAACAATGAGGAGGTACAGTAAGTAGAATGTGTAAGCACTGGGTCATATTTGGTAGGTAAAATAGGTTCAAGATGTCTCGAAATCTTGTTTAACTGGAGTGGAAAATTCAAGCAATCAGTACTCAGTGATTACATAGCTACATTATGCCAGGAACAGTGCTCAGGCCTAAGAATAGAAATAGAAAATAAAGCATTCCTTGACTTCAAGGCAACTCTCCTCCTTAAATACTTCATATTCATTCTCCATAGATTTGTAAGTGTTCCTTTTAGTCCCCCTTCCAAGGAAGATATACATTTGAGAGCAGAGAGAACATTGTTTTTAATCTTTATATTTCTAGTGTTTTGTAAATTCATGGCCTATAGAAGGTACTTTATTCTTGATGATTAATTAAATTGTGTATTCTAATTGGGGGGGCAGGGGGAAGGGGCAGTACACCTACTGGATTCAAATCCTGGCTCAGACACTTAGGAGCTGTGTGACTCTGAAACAACTGAGTGAAATCTCAGACTCCTCATCTAGAAAATGATAATAATAATAACAACCAGAATAATACTATGACTATTTTACAAGTTTGTGATGGAAATGTTAATAGTGAAATAGAAGCATAAGTTTTCACTTCTAATATTATTTCATCATTATATTACTCCTGAAATGCTTCATTTAGGATATGACATTACTCTTAGTTCTTGAAGGCTTCCCCAGGATATTGCAAATTTTGGCTAATCCTCCTAAACTTGAAATTGGCGGTGGGAAATTCTGTGTCACATAAAGGGAGACAGTATATAGTCTAGCTCAGCTTGAGAGTAGAATTCCTGTGTGTATGTGTGTGTGTGCATGTGACAATGGAATGAATAAGCATTTATTAACTGCCCACTGTATACCAAACACCATTGCAAGTGCTCTACTAATATTCTTTCATTTTCTTGTAGTAATGTGAAATCAGCCAAGAAACAGACTGGGGATAGATTGTAAAAGGCTTTTCAACACCAAAAAGAGGATTAAAAAAAATCCTATAAGAAACAGGGTCAACAGCTCTCTCCTGCCCCCCTAAGTATCAACTTCTTATTCAGTTTTTCAGGGCTTTTAAATCAAGATCTAAGTAGACTCATCTCAGATGTCATGTGATCCAATGAGGGAGACATTTATTAAGTGTCCACTGTATGCCAGGAACTATGGCAAAAACTTTATAGTATCTTATTTGATCCTCACAACAACCATGGGAGGTAAGGGTTATTATTATTTCCATTTTACAGTAACTGAGGTAGGCAGAGGTTACATAGTTACTAAGTGAGGTTACATTTGAACTCAGACTTAATGCTCTGTTCACTCCAGTGCTATCTAGCAGTAAGAAATAAATGCTCCTGGATCACTTGGAATATCCTATAGATAATCAATAATATTAAAACATCTGTATAATACCATACAGATTATAAAGCCTCTATTATACATGAAACAACTTAATTCTCTTACTATTGTTCCCCAGGTATAGATGCTAAGTAGTAAATATGGTATAATGGAAAAAGTAGTGGACTCTTGGTACCTAATTTCATATCCTGCCTCTGACTCTGGTGAAAATGCTTCATCATTTTGGGTCTCAGTTTCCTTAATTATGAATGATGGGTTTGGATCAGCTGACTTCTCAGGCTCCTTCCAATTTTCCATACATAAATCTTTCAGGTCTTGCCCACAGGTCATATGGCTGACAAAAATGAGAATCACATAATCTCACATTTGTTTTTTTTTTTTCCATTTTAAAAATTTATTTATTTAGTTATTTAAGCATCTACTATGTGACAAGTATTTAAGTTCGGAAGATTTTTTAAAGGCAAAAACAGAACCTGCTCTCAAGATGTTCACATTTAAACAGAGGGGACATTTGTAAACTATATACATACAAGATATATGAACTATAAATGGAACATAATTTATGAAGGGAATAATTGGGGGGGGTGATTGGGGAGTCTAGTAGTGAACTGTGCTATAGAAATGTGAATTATTTGTTTTCAAATTAATAATGCTATGAACACAATTCTAGCCATTCAAAATAATCCCCAGGATATCCTGAACAATACTACCAAGTAATCAGTCCAAAAAATTCAATTTTATCAATTCAAGACTCTTAGATGATAATGACAATCTCACATTTGAAAAGAGACTTTGAAAAAAGTCTAATCCACATGTGGACCAGGATTTTGTCTACACAAAACTCCACATAAGATTTTCCTGGAATCCAAATCTCGATAAAGAGGAACGTGATACTTCTCAAGATATATGTTATTTTTGGGATCCTTGGATCAAACCAGACTGATCTTTGCATGGATTCCACCCATTATTGCTTTTTGTTGTCCTTAGGGGCCCAACAAAGCACATGGAATATTCTTTCCTCCATGTGACAGCCAGCTCTTGTTAGGAGACCCAGTGTTCCTTCCATCATCCAAAAAGTCACTTCCATTGACACTATTTGGAACAAAAGGTCTATTTGAAAGGGCAGGAATTTCTTCTTATGTTTAAAAGCAGATGAAATTAATGCAATAAATCTCAGCTTCAAGGGTGGCTAAAATAACTCCCCCAAACATCATTAAATGCATTGGAATCAAACCATTAGAATGAGAAGTACATCTTGGAGGTGAACTAGGAGAGAACTATTTTTATCTATGGAAATTACATGAAAGAAGAGACATGAAAGTCTGTGTTGTTGCTGTACCCTAAGGACAATGGAAACTTTACATCTGACTTTAAGCTAAAACTTCGTGTGTGTGTGTGTGTGTGTGTGTGTGTGTGTGTGTGTGTGTGTTTGTGTGTTTCTTTTCTTTTATACTACAATGTGAAGTCTATGATAGGAGGGACTGTCATTCCATTCTATTTGTTTTCTGGGAGCTCAGCAAGGAGAAATCCATAAATAAAAGCCTTTTCATTCATTTATTCATTGAAAAAATCAAAATTATAGGATTTGGAGCTGGAACAGATCTTAAAGACCATCTAGTTCAAGGGTTCTTAAGCTACTGTCAATGATGTTAAAACTGATAATTATATTTCTATATAATTGATTTTCTTTATTTTTCCTGCTTTTTTACTTTTTATTTTATGTACTTGAAAACATTCTGAGAAAAATCTATAAAGTTCTCTAAGCTGCCAAAGGAGTCCATGATATGCAAATAAGGTTATAAACTTCTGATGTAGCCTAATGCCCTAATTTTACAGGGGAAGAAATGAGATTCAGGCAAGGGTTCTCCAAAGATCACACAACTGGCAAATTGCAGAGTTGAGATTGGAACTCAGGTGTCTTGACTAATAAACTAGGATTTTTTTTTTCTTTTTCCTTTGCTATTCAGATTTAAGAGAGTTAAAGTATTCAGAAAGCTCTCAGGACAGCTGGATTATTGCATATCAAAGGGAATGAAGCATATTAAACTAGGCAACCCTCAGGGAGTCGGCAGAAGAAGGAAAGCTTGCTAAATGTGAAATAACAGGCTGCAGTCTGAGGCTGAGAAGTACTGTGCTATGCATGTTGAAATATGACCTGTTTAAGAATCATATACATAGATATACACATGCACATACATTTTCCTTTCTCCCCTTTTTCTCCTTCCTTGCTATTCTCTCTTCTTTTTTTCCCTTCCTTCCTCCCCTCTGTCCTGCATTTCTTCTTCCCTCCTTCCTTCATTCTCTTCTTCTAATCTTCCTCCCTCCCTCTTTTCCTTCCTTCCTTCCTTCCTTCCTTCCTTCCTTCCTTCCTTCCTCCTTCCTTCCTTCCTTCCTTCCTTCCTTCCTTCCTTCCTCCCTTCCTCCCTCCCTCCCTTCCTCCCTCCCTTCCTCCCTCCCTTCCTTCCTCCTCCCTTCCTCCTTCCTTCCTTCTTCCTTCCTTCCTTCTTCCTTCCTTCCTTCCTTCCTTCCTTCCTTCCTCCTTCCTTCCTCCTTCCTTCCTCCCTTCCTCCTTCCTTCCTTCTTCCCTTCTTTCCTTCCTCTATTTCTCCCTCCCTCCTTTCTCCCTCCCTTTCTCCTTCCCTCTTTCCCTTTCTTCCTTCTTAATGCCTTTCCTCACACAACAAACTTCTTGAAACTAGGTTAAACTCTTTGGGGGATTTGAACATTTCTGAGAGAATTCTTTCATCTGAGATATGTTTGTTTTGAGAGGCATGGGAGTAAAGCAATATTGACAGAAGAAAAGATAAAGCACAATTGCTCTGGAGAAGGGAAAACTCAGGGAAGCTGTGAGAGCTGGCTTCTGAGGGGGCTCCCATGTAGCACAAAGACCAGAATCCTTCTGTTCAGTGCCAGAGCTAGAAGCTAAAGCAATGAAAGACACAGCCAAGAGGCTAATTTCAGTTTGATGGGAGCGGGAGGAGACAGGAACTTCTTGAAAAGCAGAACCGCACGAGAGCAGAATCGAATATCCCCAGAGTTTGTTCGTCTTCTTTGAGATCTTTGAATGGAAGTCAGATGCAAGGGATTGTTGTGTCATGATGTGGATTCCTTTGATGCAGAAGTCAGACCATATCTCTGCCCTCTAGATTCTCTTCCAGCTCTCAAATGCTTTAAATATGATTCCCCTACTTTATGTTTTAATATATATATATATATTATATATATATATATATTTTTTTTTTTTTTCTTTTTGCAAGGCAATTTGAGCTGTGACTTCCTTAAGGTCACTCAAATTGGAAGTGTTAAGGTATCTGAGTCTAGACTTGAACTCAGGTCCTTTAGACTCCAGGGCTGGTGTTCTATCCATTGCTCTGTCTAGTTGCCCCCAAATCTACTATTTTCAAAGTATCCAATATGGCGGACAGACCTTTTCCCATTGAAGAAGAGTGGAATTGGAGGCTACAGGCAGCTCCTGGGATTCTCATCCTCTTCGGGACAGATGATGATGTATGCAGGATATGTCCTGGTGTGCACAAGGCCAGGGTGGAGACCCAAATGCAAATGCAGAGATTGTGGCTGGACCTACAGTTCAAGGCCTCATTCTTTGATCTCGGTATGTTGAAAGACCATTGAGGTTCCCTCGCCTGTTATGGCTATAAATGGATTCCTAAACGTGCAGCTTTGGTCATAAAGCTCTCCTCTGAGATGCTGCCCCTTTGGACATACGCCCCTTTAAGCTGCTTCGTGAACAATGCTCCGCTGTCTGTCACCTGAAAGAGAAATTCACCTTGTTATACTTGCTTCGCTGGGGAGCAATGGGCTGGGGCGGATGGTGTTCACAAACAGACTTAGAGTCGATGTCCTGAAAATCATTGTGGACAATTAGGGAGAAAGTCCCCCTTCTTGGAGGTTGTCAAGCAGAAACTGAATGACCATTTCTTTGATTACTTAGGATGGAGATTCCTTTAGGTCATAGGATCAACTAAACGAGAGCGTAGATGTTTTCTAAGTTTACAATCCCATGATTCAGAATTTGTGAGAAGTCTGGAGGCTTGCCACAGAATATTGTGCAGGTCTCCTCCTTCCATGTAACCTGTGGAGTCCTGGGAGGTCCACAGTCAGGTTTCAGGGATCAACAAATGGGTCATTTTTCATCTTTGTATTTTCAGTGCCTTTCCTGGAGCATGGAAACTAGGATCTGGAACCTAGTTCAGAGCCCAGAGCCTGTAGTCCAAGGCCAAGAAAATGGAGACTGAAACCTGGAACCCTGAAACTTAATTTAAGTTGATTCAATTAAATTGAGTTTGACACAGCTAAGGGAGAACAGGATTTGGATTTGGAGCAGACCCTGCTTCTGTCATCCATGAAAACTCAGCCATGACACTCTGAGCCTCAGTTTCCCCACTGGGCTAATGACAATTAATACAAGATGATCTCTGATAATATAAGATTCTAAAGATGGATTTCTACAGTGAGCTGTGACAAGGAGTCTTTTCCCTTCGCTACTCTTGGTCTCCAATGCATCTTAGTCTTTGGATAGCTGATTTTGACTTCTAGGATTAGAAATAACTTTTAATTTGAACAAACCTTCTCTCATTGTTTCTATTAGCATTCATAAGCTATTTCCAATAGATGCACATTATGTAAGGCACCGGAGAGGTGAAAAAGAGCAACTGAGGGTCCCTGCCCTTAATGAATCAATGATGGATTCAGAGAGCTGACTGTGTACTCAAAAAGTATGGAGATGTTTGGGGAATACTCATGTAAAATGAGTATGTGACCATGGGACAGTCACTTCATCTGTCTGACCCTCAGCTGTCTCATTTGTTAAAATGGATAGCAACATTTGTAGAGCTCATGCCACGGGCTTGTTGGGAAAGACAAAAAGATCATGGAAACTTCTGTCAACTTTTCACAATGCTGTTCGTCAGTCAATCCACAAACATTTATTGTGTCTATGATGAGGAGGCTGTGTTGGTGATGATGATATAGATGATGATGAATTTCTCCTTCCAGTGCTTCCCCCATACTTTCACACACATACGTGTCCATCCATGTAATCACACACGGATAACATTCATGACAAAAACACGTATCCCTTCATGATACATATTCACATGGAACCAACACGAGAGCCATATTCACTTTTATCTATACACATACACACCCACCTACATATACCACTTAATCTTTTTGAATGTATCTCCTTTGGCAATTTCTTTTGAATTCCCTTTGAACTCTTGCTTCCCGCTGTTCAATCCTGGGTCTATTTAATCAGCTATCCACACTTTTTATCCCACATAAAGGGACTCACTGTGAAGGGCTCCCCATTGACCTGCCCACTGAAGCCTAGATGACAGGAGTTCTTCAGCCATTTGATTTTTCCTCTTTAGGTTATGATCCAAAATTTAGGATGATCCCCGATTTCCTTGAGAAAATGCTATCGTGTGTGAGGGCTTTTGTTAATCTGAGCAATGTCACTTGGAGATGCTCACTCTCTCGAGGATATTCCTTTGCCACCTCAGACTCTGAGCTAGACATGTGGAAAACATCTTCACTGGGCACCCATGCTCCTATTTAATGCCCCATCTGATAGGCTGGGCTATAGACTGAAGCTCTGAGGGATTCCAAGGCCAACACATTTGATGTTTTAATTGTACAACTGAGAGAAAAAGTCCAGAAAGATGAAATGATTTCCCCATAGTCTCAGGATAATCAGCACCAGGATCCAAAGTCAGCTTCTGTCAATGCTTTGTTCTCTGCACTGCTCTGTGTCCTTCTCAGCAGAAGGACTCAAGTCCAGTAGGACAAACTCCAGCTTCTGGCTACATCATTTTGCATCGCTGCTCTCCCCAAGTGACCAGTGGTGTCTCGCTTGCCAGATCTAATGGTTTTTCCTCTGTTCTCATTCTCCTTGACTTCTGCAGCCTCTGCCACTTGGTCTCTTTCTTTCTTGATTTTGGATACACCATTTTCTCCTGGGTGACCACCAATTTCTCTGACATCTCACCTGTCTCTTTTGCTGGATCTGCATTCTCAGTCATAGCTGTGACTTATAAGGTTTCCCCAGGACTCTGACTTGGGCCCTCTGTGCTTCTCTTTTTATGTGACTTCCCTTGGTGAGCTCACAAGCAAGAAAGGATTCAATTATCATCTCTGTGCAGATGATTCTCAGATCTGCTTAGATACTTGTACCTTCTCTACTGATCTCCGTCCCCACATCTTCACCTCCTGCTGGAATCCGTAATTGCATGTCCAGAAACATCTTGAGCTCAACATGTCTAAACTGGACTCATTTGTTTCCCTGCTTCCAAATCCTTTTTTCTTTTTGACTTCCTTGTAACTGTTGAGGGCACATCTTACCCTCCCATTCATCTTGGCTCACAATCCAATTCTCATCCTTGACTCCTTCGTCCTCCCTCACACATCCTCATATCCAAAACATTGAGCGGTCCATTGAATTTTATGCTCATAGTATCACTTGAATCTACTTTCTTGGCAGTGCCGCCATTTTGGTGCAGGACCCTATCATTTCTTGTCTAGATCATTGCAATTGTCACCTGATGGTTCTTCTCACCAAAATCTCCTCACTTCAATCCACCCTTCCTTCTTCCGGAAGTGATCTTTCTAAAGAGAAGGCTGACCAGGTGAATCTCCTACTCAATAAACTCGGCTGACTCCCTATCAATATCAGGATAAAAAAAAATCCCTCAAAATCCTCTGTTTAGTTTTTAAAGTCTTTCCAGTCTGACCTTTTTTGTGTTTCCAGTCCCCTTCCAGGGATTCCCCTTCACCTATGCTCTAATCTTGCGACTCTGCCTCATTGCCATTCAAGATGATGACATTCTATCCACTGACCTTCCATGTTCACTGGATGTCCCCCACAGCTAGAATTCTTTCCCTTCTTCTAGCTTCCTCCTCTTGGTTTCCTTGGTTTCTGTAAATCTTACCTAAAATCTCATCTTTTCCATTCCCCCTCAATGCAAAGCTCCTTCCATCTGAGATGAGAAACTGACTTGTATGTATACGTGTATTTTCAGATTCTCTCCATAGCCTGTCTGGTCTTGGGTGAGAATGGGACATCTTTGAAGGAAGAGACTTTCTTTCCTTTCCTAGTTTCCTCTGGGCTTATCCCAGGGACCTAGTGAGGACTTAAGAAAAGCAAGTTGACTGACTCAATAATGACTAAAAATAAAATCTCGGGATCTCTGACTTTTGAAAAGTTGCTTCATGATCCCAGTGGATCTGGGAGCATGGTAGAGACTTGGAACAATAATAGGACAGTGAGAATAGAATCAGGCTGTTCAGAGCTCTTCAGCTGGTTTGAGAGGCAGTCTGGCTTGATGAATAGAGAACCAAACTTCAGACTTGTAAGGTCAAAGGCCTTGGTTCAAATTCCATCTCTGATCCATTCTTGTTGTGTGAACCTAAGTAAGTAACTTATATTTTCAGTGTTCTAGGCAGCTCTCAAAATTAACTTGCAGAGAAGAAAGAATACAATGGTGTTCTTATAGAGAGGTCCACAGCCACCTTCTTCTGTCTATGGCCTCTAGTGAATGTGGCCACAGACAATCCATGAGGTTCTTCCCCCGTGTCCTGAGATCCACACCAAGTTTAAACAAATGTTTCATGGTCTTTTGTTTCTCCCAATTGCCTGGAGTCAGAAAGACACAGTTGGATAGCTGAGACTTGTTAGGGAGGCCAGCATTTTCAGTCTTTGTACAGAAATGGACCTAGTTTTCTGCATCTCTGACCTTTGGAAGAAAGACCTGGAATACCCAATTAGAGGATTTTTTTTTAAGTTGCCCAGGGAACATATGACCCTGTTAACAAGCTATCTCTCTAGCTTTATTCCCCTCCCCTTTTATGTGTTTATAAAATAATGAGGATCATTTTCTCTTTCTCAGACCAGCCTGGATCTGTCCAGCCTGAGCAATCTTCTTGTGCTTGATTATTCACTCTGCTTGCTCCCCAAAAACGAATCCCCCAAAACTGGATGGTTCAGTGCCCTCTCCTCTGAATGATGTCTCCCCTGGCATCTGGCACTGCTTTCCCCCTTGTTATTGGTATTACCATAGCTCTGTTCATCAGTGTTCATCATCTGAGATGATGAGTCACCAATCCCATAATTCAGTTCTTTCCTCTTCTATCTCTTTCCTAGTCTAAATCCCCTGGAGTGACATAATAACAGAAAAAAAAATTCCTTTAAAGACTTGAGGATTTGGGAACTTGAAGAAATCTCAGAGATCATTAATTGCCAAGGCAATGCCACTGTGTGAAAGGGGTTCAGTGGAAAGAACCCTAAATGCTTCTGAAGTCAAAGTTACCATTCACTATGTAAACACGGCAAGTCACTTGTTCCTCATGAGCCAAAGTTTCTATATCTTTAAAATGAGGGGATTATTTGAGGGACAGTGATGAAGAAAGGATGCTACTGATTTCCTGACATAGAAGTGATGGGACAATCTGCAGAATGGAACTCATAGCTCTGGATACTGAGTAGGAGAACTTCTGTTATTTTTTTTTTTGTTTGTTGTTGTTGTTTGTTTGTTTTTGATTAGGCAGCATACATTCCCTACCCCACAGTGACTGGCAGTGGAATAGGGAATAATTGATAGATTATTGATAGATAATTGATATTTGAAAATAGATCATTGATAATGGATAGATATTTGAATTGATAGATAATTGAAAAAAATCATTTTAAAAAAGGTGGTAGACTTGAAGACTTCAAGCATCCCCAAATTTATGATCTTATGACACTAGAGACAGAAATATTTACCTGTTTCACTGTAAACACATACACACACACGTGCTACTATAAACACTCAGATATGTACACATGTACACATACATTCACATACTCCTTAAATCTCTAGGGAGCAATTCAGACTGAAATGAATTGGATCAGTCTGAGACTGGCAAACTATTTCCACTGATTCCTACAGGTATGTCAGGAGGAAAACTGAAATTATTTTAATGAGGGATAATGGTCTTCTAGTCCCCTCTCTCTTCCTGGAGATTCATATCTATCCTTTTATCTCGATTTCCAGTCAGTTTTCTTTTTCTCTTAATCCTTAAAACTGGTGTGATGGACAATTGCCTTAATAATCTCTATGTTTTGTTACTCAGATATAGCAGAGAACAGCCTTTTTTTTTTTTTTTTTTTTTTTTTTTTTTTTTTTTTTTTTTGGAGGGGGGAATAGGGAAGAGGAATGAGGCAATGCTGGAGGAAAAAAATAACTGCAAGATAGATTTTCCTGGTTGGGGACTTGAGTTGGACAAATGAATTATTTCTTTTTTTTTCCCCCACAGAAGGGAGAGAATACTTAGACCCAGCTGTTCCTAGGGAATGAGTTCACATTAATAATGTCTGGAGAAAGCTGTAAAAAGCTGGAACTGCATGAAAGATGGTGTTTTGACCATTTTTTCTCCTTCCTCTTTTTTTTTATGGCCCAGAGTTTTTTTTCCAATGAAAATGAAAACTTCCTGAGAGAAGGAGTCATGACTGTGCTTGGAGAGCAATCTGTGCCTGAAGGGGTAGATTGAGGCAGTGACTAGGAAAAAGGGAGCCAGTCAATATGAAGGTAGAGATCAGTGGTTGGGAGTCATTAGTGTTTCTCTTCTCAAAGCAATGCCCTCCCATGAGATTAGTAGATTATAGCCCTTCATTTTACACAGGAGGAGAAGTAGAACGTCAAAGGTGGGATTTGACCCCAACCTCTCTCACTCCAGAGCTCATTTCTACTATAATAAACTGCTTTCTTCTGCTTTTGAGATGCTGTGAAAGGTCCATGGCTCTCAATGTGGCTGAACTCTGATTTTGGTCATGTCATGTGGCCTGCCTGGGAGTCATATTCTCACCTCTAAAATGAAGGGGGAACACTACAATGGCGTATTGGGTCTCTTCAAGCTTATAGTGTGATAGTCTCCTGCACCTAATGACTATTTGTTTGCGGCTACTTCAGATTTCCAGAGCTCCTTAAACCCTGAGCATATGAAACATAAACCAAGGGGAACAGATGGTTAACACAATCCCCCTGCTCCCTACTTCCCTTGCCAACTACTTGCTTTTTAATGTCAATCTATCCTACATATTGCATCCCTAGAGAAAAGGAAAAGAGTGGCCCTCTTTTAATGAGTCAAGTTGGAAGATATTAGAAATGATCTTTTGGTAACCCCCTTAAAAGTGAACCAGGTATAATACACATTTAATACATGTATGTATGTGTATACACACACACACACACATATATATATGTACACCCATATATATTTATTTCTATTTGACTAGATTCAGATTATTTCATATTTTTTTGGAGTGCCATCAGTGCTTAGTATTGCCCAGAGTAAGCATTGAATAAAAACTCTTAAATTGCTTAGCAGAAAATGACTTTTGCCGAAAGCAGTTTGCCCTCAACCTTTAGAATGAATAATTTTCTAGTCAAAATTAGACTTCTTCCCCCCATCATCCTTAACTCCCCCTCACCTCCACATGACCATAGAATCCTAGATCTTGAGGTAGAAATGACCTCAGCAATGACTTATCCCAACAGTCTTATTTTATAGATGATCACACCGAGACCCATAGAGGTTACACAAATTGTGCAAGATCAGATAGGGAGAAAGATAGGAGAGGTGAGATTTGAAGCCATATTTTTTGACTGCGGGACCAGTTAAATGATTACTAGAAGCTGATAATCATTCAGGGACCTGCTTCTTACAAAAAGCAGATAGAGCCTTGTTGAGCACATGGGAAATGCTGGAGAAAGGACACCGATGGTGTTCCAGGTGGGGAAGTATTTTCACTTCTCTGACTTGCTTGTAAATTTGTAATTGTAAGTCCTTGTAAATCTTTCTGGGAAAGTGCAGATTGAAATGCAAAGTATGTGTATAAAATCAGAAGCTATAAAAGGCTGTTTCATACCTTTTTATAGTATTCAATGAAAATTAAAATATTAAAGACATGAATATTTTAAAAGGCATAAAATATTAACTGGACAAGGTAGTCGTATAATGCTAGGACGCAGCCTGAGGCTCAGCATAGACATCTTGAGGTCACATCCTTGCCATGGCAGCACCATTCTAAGGGACCTGAGCACATCATATACATGCTAAGAGCTTGTTTCTTCATTTGTAAATTGAGGGTTTCAAGGAGGCGATTTCAAGGTTCTGTTGGATATTCCATGTACTTTGTGTAGGGGCTTCCTTTTCCCCCTCTCCTCAATTCTGTTTATCTATAATATATGCATAAAATTTTAATTTTCCTTCCAGTTCTAACATGCTGTGTTCTGTGTTCTAATATTCTTTCTAGTTCTGACATTCTAGGTGTTTGGTTCCAAGATCCCATTCTCTATGATTCTTAATATTTCCCATGAGGACGTGCAACATTTAAGTCTACAAAGTAGATGAAATCTCAGAAAGATCAGGAAAGAAAGGCAAGATATAAAAAAATATCTTCAGCAGGATAGAATAGGAGAAAATGCTTTGAATCGGAGATCAAGCTCCAACTCGAGCTGCATGACTTAGGGCTGGCAAAATAGATCCATTCATCCTGTCACAGTAGATGGGCTAAGGATGCTCTTTGAATCAATGACTTTTTAATAAGGAGACTTGTTCAGTTTCTCTTATTTATTTCAGTCCTTACATTTGTCAGTAAGTACTTCTTCAAATCAATTATTATGGTCACAGGAGTCACTTGGTGTCCTGACTGAAAAGAGCTAAAGAAGAAAGTCCATGTAAGGCTTACATGTTCAAAAATAAGTAAAGGCAGCCAGGTGAAACAGTGGCCAGAAAATGGCACTTGAGATCAGGAAGTCCTGCTTCAGGCATTTATTATTTGGACATAAGCATGTCACTTAATCTCCTATGCCTCAGTTCCCTCTTCTGTAAAATGGGGATAACAGTAGGACCTATATCATAGGAATTTTGTAAGGATCATTTGATTTCTATATATTTCTATATCACATATAGAAAGAATATAGTAAAGCTTAAAATATTAATGTAAGTGCTAGCTTCTTTTTGTTCTTCTTTTCCTCTTCCTTCTTCTCTTCCTCTTCCTCTTCCTCCTCTACTTCCTCTTTTTCTATCTCCTCCTCCTCTTCCTCCTCTTCCTTCTCTTTCACGTCCTCCTCTTCTTTATCTTCTTCCTCCTCCTCCTCTTCCTCCTCTTCCTTCTCCTCCTCTACTTCCTCCTCCTCTCCTCCTTTTTTTTTTTTTTTTCTTAATTAATAGAGAGCTAAAGTTGAACAAAGGGTGGAAATGACTGGAAGTGAATCAGGAAGGCTTAAAAATAACAGAATTGTGTGATGGGCTAAAAACTGGCTTCAGTAAGGTAAAAGCTTGATCAGCAGACTTTGGGCCTCAAGGACAGGTGCCCAGGTTCTGGGGAAAGATGAAGATTGGAGAGTGAGCAACATGGCTTGGGGATAGCCAGGAAGTAGTGAGGAACAAGTATTTCTCTATAATTTCTGCTTCTAAAGGAAATTGTTTGAACTCTGAGCATGATAATTGGTTGAAGATATACGAATATGGAATTGGGATGTGTTTTCAATTCACTAAGGGCTACACTGATCAAGAGAAAGTTGTTTTTTTCTAAGTTATAATTGAGGAAACAGGAGAGCGACATCTTAGTTGCTTTCAGGGAAGAATGTAAAGGGCATCAATTAGTAATTAAACCTTTATGGACATACAGGATAATGCTCAGTGTTAGGTTCCCTGGCTAGTGTCAGGAGGAAGACCTTGAATCATCCCTCAAAGTGAGAATCAAAGAGCTGTGGAGACATTTCCAACTTTCTCTCTTAGGCTTCTTTTTTGTAGATTAATCCAGTCTCTTATAGAAGAAAGGGGATAAAGCTTCCAAGATGCAAAAGTTCTAACAAAGGGACAAAAAATTCAATTATGAATATAATAACTTATAAATGTATATGTCCCTATATACTCCAGCTAACAATAGATGTTCATTGACGTTCCAAGGTGAGCAAGAATGGCATTTGTAGTGATAAAAGACCAAGAAGCAAGGAGAGCCATTTTTCCATTATAAGAATCAGAGAAACCACAGCCTAGTCCCAAGAAGATCAATCCCAGGAGTCATGGTTGAATAGCACCTCTTCCCTTTTTGAGGCACAATTTCTTCTTCCTTGAAATAGTAATACGAAGAATTCCTTCCTTGGCTTGTTGGGAGAATGTTATCAAACATTATAATTTATAAAGCACTTATGTGCTACACAGGCATTGTGCTGAGCATTAAAGATACAGTGATAGCAGAAAGAAAGAAAGAAAGAAAGAAAGAAGGAAGGAAAGAAGGAAGGAAGGAAGGAAGGAAGGAAGGAAGGAAGGAAGGAAGGAAGGAAGGAAGGAAGGAAGGAAAGGAAGGAAGGAAGGAAGGAAGGAAGGAAGGAAGGAAGGAAGGAAGGAAGGAAAGGCAGGAAGGAAGGAAGGAAGGAAAGGAAGGAAGGAAGGAAGGAAGGAAGGAAGGAAAGGAAGGAAGGAAGGAAGGAAGGAAGGAAGGAAGGAAGGAAGGAAAGGAAGGAAGGAAGGAAGGAAGGAAGGGAGGAAAGGAAGAAGGGAAGGAAGGAAAGGAGGGAGGGAGGGAGGGAGGAAGGGAGGGAGAGAGGGAAAGAGGGAAGAAGGTAGAGAGGAAGGAAGAGAGGGAGAGAGAAGGGGAGGAAGGGAATAATGAAGAGAGGAAGGAAGGGAGGGAGGAAGGGAGAGAGGGAGAAAGAAGGAAAGAGAGAAAGTAAGCCCCAGCCTCCAGAGAGCTTACATTCTATTGGGAGGAGGCAGAAGATGGACACTGTTAAGTATTAAACAATTAGTAGATAATGGGGTAGGGAGTAGAAGGTGACAGTGGGTCAGAAAAGGTCTCCTGTGGATTTTTGAGCTGTGTTTTAACGAAGGAATGCTCAAGGGTAAAAGTGAGGAAGGACTGCATTGGAGGCCTTGAGATCAGACTATCCAAATAAAAATGGCCAAGTCAGACACGCGTGGTCTCTGTTGTTGTCCATGTAGGAAATCCTCGCACTGTGTATGTCGGAAAATTACTTGTAATTTGTCACCTTCGAGGTAATCCTGGGGTCTCAAGAGGGTGAGGGATTTTTCCAGGGATCATCGGCCGTGTGTGCCAGAGTTTGGAAGTGAATCCGCTCTCCCAAGGCTGGCCACTTCTCCACTAGGGCCTGGTGCTTTGCATGCACACATGCTCACACTCACATACTCTCACACACAAACTCACACAATCACACTCACACACACACTCACACACATGTATACACACTTATACACCAACACACAAGCACATACACTGCTCACGTTTCTATTGGCCTTTACAGAATGCTACATATTCACGTCTGCTTCCATGGATGAATGAATGAAAACAGCATTTATTCGGCACTATTCCTTAGGCCAACTGTAAGGGAAACAAACAAAAACAAAAACAAACAACCACAAACAAATGGCATAAAACCTCCAAATAAACAATAAAACAACAAAGACTTTGCCTTCCAGGAGCTGAGGGAGAAAACGGCACATTAAGGAGGGTTGGGGGGAGCTGATCTGGCCTGGGATGTTTAGAAGATGGCAGCTGAGCCTTTGGGTACCAATCAACAGGCCCTTTGGAAGGATTGTGCTGAATTTAAGCACAATAATAAGCATTTACTGGCTGACTATCGGACACTCTCCTCTGTCTGTTTCTATGTCTCTGAGCTCTGGGGGTGCTGCTACCAAAGCAAGGCCCCATCTGGGCCTTTACTTCTCAATCTAAGACTTGCTTACTTGTCCACTTGTCAGAGAAAGCTGAATATCAGCTCCTAGAGGGTCAGAGCTCACTTTTGTCTGTATATCCCAAGCACAGGCTCTGGCAGACAGGGGCAGGGGAGGGAATTAATGAATACGTCTTCAATGGATGAATAAATAAGTGAAATGGATCCTCATGTCGACAATGAACAGCATCCAAAAACTCTCTCAGAACAACAACTGTTCCACCATGTTAGTAGAGAAACTGGTGGATTTGGAGACCTAGACCAAGTGTGGATTTGTCACTTTAACCAGTATGACCTTAGAGAGTCCTTTTATATTATGATAACCATACTTTTATCTAGTGTTTTAAGAGTTGCAGAATATTTTCCATAGTTAATCCCTTATGATCTTCACAAAAAGAAGGTAAGGGAAGTGGTATTATTATCCCCATTTTATAGATGAAGAAAAAGGCTGAGATGGTTCAGGGCTACACAATTTATAGGTATCTGAGGCAGGATTCTCACTCAGATGTTGATTCATTAGCTGCTTAATTGGTTTATTTCTGTGAGAATAAGTTAAATGATATGATTGGATTAGAAGATTTCCCAAGTTCCTTCCAAGCAGCTAAATAACAGAGTGGATAAAGTATAGGGATTGGGGTCAGGAAGATTTAAGTTCAAAATTAGCCTCGAACACTTACTTAGCTGTGTGATCCTGAATAAGTCATTTAACCCTGTTTGCTTCAGTTTCCCCATTTGTCAAATGATCTGGAGAAGGAAATATCAAACCACTCTAGTGTCTTTGCCAAGAAAACTCCAAAGGGGGACCCAAAGATTTGGACATGAGTGAAAATGAGTGAATAACAACAAAAAGGGTCCCTCCTAAGTTTGTTAATAATCCTAATTACTAAACCCTAAAATAGTTTCTTCTATGGGTATTCTATCAATATCAGTTCAGAATAAATCTTTGAGTCATCAGGTCACTCTATTTCACTTGATTTTTGGTTTGTTTTGAGTTACACATGTACAATCATGTTAATCATGTGTTAGTCATGTTGTAAAGGGGAAAAAAGGCATAACAAAAGTAGAAAAATAAGGGGCAGTTAGGTGGCACAGTGGATAGAGCACCAGCCCTGAAGTCAGGAGGACCTGAGTTCAAATGTGACCTCAGACACTTAACACTTCCTGGCTGTGTGACTCTGGGCAAGTCACTTAACCCCAATTGCCTCAGCCAAAAAAAAAAAAAAGAAAGAAAGAAAGAAAAAAGAAAAAAAAAATAGAAAAATAAGAAAGAAAATGAAAACAAAGACAAAGTGAAAATCATCTGGTTCAATCCGACTTCATGGCTCTTTCTCTGGATGTGGATGACATTTCCCAATTTGGGATTGTCTCAAATGACTGTATTGCTGAGAAGAGCCAAGTCTATCATAGTTGATATGAATCAAACATAATGTTGCTGTTATATTAATGTTATACAATGTGCTCCTGATTCATGTGAGTTCATGTAAGTCTTTTCAGGTTTTTCTGAAGTCATCCTGCTCATTATTTCTTATAGCACAATAGTATTCCATTATATTCATATACCATAACTTGTTCAGCCATTTCCCAATTGATGGGCATCTCCTCAACTTACAATTTCTTGCCCCCACACAAAGAACTGCCATATATATTTTGGTACCTGTACCTGGTCTTTTAAAAAGAAAGATTAAGAGCAGTGGGTAGCAACTGCCATTTTCATGGAATTATATTTACTTAAAGACCCATGTTACCAGTTTGATTCCTTCCAACTTCCTGTTTCTGCCAAGGGCCCCACTATTATTTGGCATCTAGCCTTGCCGACTTGGGATCTCCCTCACTGCACACGTTTATTTGTTGTTAAGTCATTTCAGTCAAACCTGGCTCTTTATTACCCTATTTGGGGCTTTCTTGGCAAAGATACTGGAACAGTTTGCCATTTCCTTCTCCAGCACCTTTTACAGATGAAGAAACTGAGGCAAAGAGGATTAAAAGACTTGCTCAGGGCTGAGGCTGGATTGATGAATCTTCTTGACTCCATACCTGGCAATCTACCACCTAGCTGCCTCTCCATATGTCTTATACCTTCCTAAATTTTTTAATTTCTTTAGTCATAATATCTCTCAGATTTTTGTTTTCTCTCTCCTCAAACAGGTGCCGCTCTTTCCACTCCTCTCCTAGGCTATTACAATACCTCCTGATTATTTTCCTACCTAAAGTTTCCCCCTCTTCATTTCATCCTCCACTCGGATGCCAAAGTGGTTTTTCTAAATGAAGGTTCTCGTCACATCATTCTCCTACCCAGTTAAATTTCAGCAATTTCTTATTACCTGCAATATAAAATATAAACTTTTCCTCTGCTAACATTTAAAGATCTTAATCCATCCCCTTCCTACCTTCATTACCTTATTTGACATTATTCTTTCGAATTCTAGGATCCAGCCATAATGACCTTCAAGCTGTTAGGGTTCCATGATCCATTCTTTAGCTATTACCCAGAACTGAAGGTTTCACCTATGGCTTTGAACTTCCAGTATAATTTTCATTACAAGCTGGAGCTGAGAATCAATCTCACGCTACTTTTTGCCCATCTTCAACCCATATTTACAGCCCCAGTCCTCCCTCCTCTCATTTTGATTCTTATATCATTTCCTTAATGAGAAAGATAACATTTTCTTTAGCCTGATTTCATAAAGGAGGAAAATGAGGTTGAGGACAAGGGAGAGAGAGAAACTGATCAGACATGATGTTCTAGCTAGCAAATGAAAGAATCTGGTTGGTCTGGGATTGTAAGCATTCAAGATCCAAAACCATTGTACCAAACCATACTCTACCTCATAGCAAAAGGTGACAAATAATTCCTTACATGGGCAATATGCCAATGGGGACGGAGCAAAGAGGTCAGAATTTGGAGAGAGAAAAGCTCCTGCTTTAAAAGTTCATGCCCTTGAATCCCCCTTTTTCCCTTAAAAAAAAAGAAGGAAAATCAAGGAATAGGTAGTTGGTTGTATAGATAGATAAATGAATGAATAGATCATTGGCTAGGTAAATAAAAGAAAGATAAATGGAGAAGAGGGATGGATAGATAGACAGGTGAATGGATGGATGAATAGATGTTTGGAAGGGTAGGTAGATAGTAGACAGGTAGATAGATATGGACTTAGTGCTTGCTTTGTACCAGACACTGAGCTTTGTACCGGGAATACAAATACAGGAAAAAGACAGTCCCTTCTCTCCATATGTTATCGGAAATGAAGGCAACAGACAAAGGGGATCAGGAAAAGGCAGACAGACTTCTGAGGAGGCAAACCGTCTGGAAAGTGAATGCACTGGGATTGAGACAACATAGGATCATAAATATAGATCTGAAAGAAAATTCAGCAGTCGTATATTACTAATGAAAGTGTGGAAGTAACGAATGCTCCATCTCTCTCCTGCCCTCCCACCTCTGCCTTTTACTAGCTGTGTAGCCCCTGACAAATGACTCGACTCTGAAAAAAAGTATAGTACTTCTTAAATTAATTGCTTGATAGACTATTGATAAAAGAAGTGCTTCGTGCAAGTTAATAAGAAAGGAAGGGGGAAGGAACAGCCTCATAGTGGTTAAATGACTTGCCCGAGATCACACATGTCTGATATGTCTGATGCAGCATTTGAATCCAGGTAGGTCATCATAACTGTAAGACCTCCACTCTTCCCACAATACCATGCTTTTTCTCTATTCTATCCCCATGGACAATCGTCCACTTTGGGGATCATTAAACATACAAAGTGTCCTATCACCCTTTCTAGCTGAATATCATCAAGCCCAAAGAAAAGAATGGGATATTAATAATAATAGAAGTAGGATTAGCCATGACTAGAACCGGGTGAGGTCATACGACTATGACAGCCACAATAACCCCCTCAACAATTTCTTCTTTGGTTAAAATAGCTGAGGCTAGCATCTAATTAAAAATAATCATTAAAATTGGCCATTTGGAAGCCACAATAGTTTGCAATTTCCAAAGAATATTTAGTAGAATTTTGTCTTAAGCCTTGTCCCATAACTCTACATTTTCTTTCTCCATCTCCATTTCATCATCTCCCAGAGGGTTAATTATCTCTCTAAAGTTGACTCTCAAATCTATAAATCTAGCCCTAATCTCTCTGCTATCCTAAATCAGCAATGGTTGTGGAGCATCTCCTATGAATATCTATATGTAAACATCCACCATCTTAAACTGATTTTTGACTTTTTTTTTTAATCCAAGTGTTAAAATTTATATTTGTTTCTTTAAATTTTCTTTTTAAATCCAGGTCAATATTTTAGCATGTGACTTTTAAAATTTATTATTATTATTATTATTATTAGTATCTCAACTGTGTATCACGGGTGTTAATTATTCCTTTCTGCTTTATGTCAGCAGCCAATTTGATTGACAAGTAGTCTCTACCTTTTGTCAATTTATTAATAAAAAAATAAATGTTCAACAGCATGAGTGGAGCTCCAGTTCCCTGGGACATTTCTCTGTAGATTTCCTTCTGAATTAACCTTAGAACCATCTTATCTTGGGGCTGCCATTCTGATTGGTTATTGCCCCTTGGAGTTCACCATGTGAGGGAAGTACTTTGTTTCTCTACTTCATGCTCTGAGAATCTCCTCGGCTTTTCCAATAACCTCACTAAGCCTGTTGATGTATTATTCCTGTTGCCTTCCATCTCTCTTTTGCAATCACGGTCAAATCGATTCTGCCATTGTTCCTAGATAGGGTATGTCAATCCATGGGTCTTCTTGTTGAATTACTATTTTTGGGACTTTGTAAAATAATGCGCCCTCCTAGGCAACCACTCCCTGTATGTTAGTTCTTCCATTGGATTGTAAACTCTCGGAAGACCGGAATTATCTTCTTTCTGGATTTGCATCCCTATTGTTCAGCCTAGCTTGACAGATAGTGAGATGTGGGAGTGTAAGAGATGTGGGAGCCATCAGAAGAGCCTCCCTTGGAGCTGTGACCTTAGGACTTTCTTGTGGTGGATTTCTGGGTAAACTGTCTAACTTGACTAAGCCTCTTCATTTGCAAAGAGAGACTAGATAATCTCCAAAGTTTAGCCTTCCATCTCAGGATGTTCTGAAGAATCCCAGAGGAGTAGTAATAAATGTCTCCTTCTCTCTTGCTAAGGTGGTGACCTTAATGAGGATAAGCTCTAGAATGACATTTTCTAATAGAAGGTTTAAAAAAAAGTACTTTATGGAAAGTCAAGTGGTGGAAAATTCACCTTGCTGCAAATTAGACCGAGATCCTTGAATAAACTGGAGAGCTCCCAGCGACCTTCTGTGGCCAGTAGCTCCAGCGACAATGGCCTTGTGTTCCTGGAGAGGGGCTTTCCCAGACAAAGGGAGGCTCTCATGAGAGAGGGATGAGGGAGGGCAGGGAGAGTCAGACATACACACACTACCGGCAGGGAACCCCAACCATGGGGCTCAGGGCAGCACGGATTCTGAGAGAAACCTTCCAGAATCAAGAAATCCCAGCATCCTGTGGGGAATGATGGGGAAACACAATGGAGGACGAGTCCAATAGCTAGAGACCTTCTCCTCTCTCCTGCCCAGCCATGTGGGGCAGGGTCCATCAGTCAGAAAACTTTATAAAGTATCTACTGTGAGGGGGCCACTGGGAACTCCATTGTTTCTGGTGCCTCTGCAAGGAACGGTTTTCACTTGTCATTTCACAGCCTTGAAGGCATTTCTTTGTACTACCCAGTGCTCAGAGGCCCATCCTGCCCAGGAACCAGTAACCCCTAAACCAGGATCCTTTAAAGAGGTTCGGGGTGCCAGTGTCAAGCCTTCACTGATTATGTTCCCTCAGATTTAGGGCTTCCTTTGTCCCCAGTAACTTTTAAACACTCATCCCATCTCAGTCTCTAGGGAGAGTAGAGGGATTGGGTTCACACTGTAACTGAGTTACCCCGTCACCCTAGGTCCTGAGCACAAAGTCCCCCCGGGCTGGAACATGTGGCCTCCTCACCAATTTTTCCCCGCTGGCCTGGCAGCAGCATCTGGCTTGGAAGTTTGCCCCTGGCATCCCTGAGGCCGGACTCCCCATCTGGGGACTCCAGCCCTTGTGCCCTCTGAGGAAAGCAAAGGGCCGTGGTCCAGAGCAAAACCCTGGGCCGACTCTTTGGGCCTGTGTGTGCACGGGTGTGTGCGTGTATGTGTGCAAATGTGTGCGTGAATTTATGCCACACAGGTGGGCGTGTGTGCATGTGGGGGGGCACAAAGGGGGAGCCTTTTTTTCCATACTCAGCCCAGTCCTAGGGACGGTGCTCAAGGTTCCCTGAAAGATCTTTGCTCCCTAAAAGAGAAAAGGAGCCTTCCCTGCCCATTACTTTAGTTTTATGAATTATCCTACACCTCCCTGGACCTGGAGAACCTGGAGATCTGCACTGGGGACCTTTAAATTTCCCTCAGTTGAAAATGAAAATAATAAATCACTAATAATGATAGATGAGCAAAGCACTTTACAAATCTTACCTTGTATTATCTTCACAGAACCCCAGGAAGGAAATGCTGTTATTATTCCCATTTTTTACAAAAGGGGAAATCGAGGCAGACATTAAGTGGCTCATCCCCAGAGGCTTTGATGTATATAGTGAATGACTGTTTGAGCTTGGCATCGGTGGGGTAAGCTCAGCTGGCCCTGCTGTCCCGAAGGAGGGTAAGGGAAGGGAAAGGGAGGGCCACCATCATGCTTCACAGGAGAGAGACAGAGGCAGAGAAAGAGAAAGACAGACAGAGATGACAGATGAGACAGAGAGAGGCAGAGACAGAGAGATAGAGACAGAGACAGAGAGAGACAGAGATAGAGACAGATGAGACAGAGGAAGACAGAGAGATAGAGATGGAGAGAGACAGAGACAAAGACAGAGACAGAGAGACAGAAACAAAAGAGAAAGAGACACAGATAGAGACTGAGACAGAGATAGAGACAGAGCTACAGATGAGACAGAGAGACAGAAGGAGACAGAGACAGAGAGAGAGAAAGAGACTCTTTATCACTGGGTAAGGAGTTGAGACTGACAATGAAGGCTAATGATGAGAGGATTCAGCTTGGTCATGTTCAGTGCTGGTTTTGGTCTCGGGAAGACCTGGCTCCCAATCTACTTTGACTCTTTCACTGTATAACCTGGAGCAAGTCATTGAACTTCTTGCTCCTCAGTTTTCCTATCTCTAAAATGGGCACATTACCAACTCCATCACTGACCTCTCAGTGTTCTCGTGAAACCTGCAGAAGGCAGGACTTTATAGAACAGATAACAAGCTCCCCACACGTCCCAGACAACGTTCCCCGGCCGGCGTGCTTCTTCACTCATTCATCTCCCGAAGGCCTGAGCCCCTCTGAGAACCTTTGCTTCTCTGACATGGCTTTTGCAACTCCAAGGATCCCACTAATGACTGGAAGCTGCCGTGTTGAATGTGTCCGAGGCGCTGGCGAACGGCAGAAGCCTGGAGGCTTTCAGTGGTCATCTGTTTCCCTCTCAAAGCTCCATGAATTCATTAAAAATAGAAGCTGACGCCTGCTCGGAGTGTTTTCAGAACATTCTTCCGAAGCTTCCCCTCCCTCCCCCCCAGCCCCGGCTGCTTGGGGCTTGTTTGATTTTCCTTTTCTTTTAAGAGAAACTTGAGATCCTGTTTTTCACTGAGAAAGTGGCAGAGGGAGGGGGAAGGGAGTGAGAGAGACAGAGAGACAGAGAGACATATAGAGATACATAGAGACAGGCAGAGACAGAGACAGAGAGAGATGAGAAGAAAGACAGAGAGACAGAGACGGAGAGAGACAGAGAAAGACAGAGAGATAGAGAAAGAGAGACAGAGACAGAGAGAAACAGACACATAGAGAGAGATAGGGAGAGACAGAGAGAGATGAGAGAGGGAGGGAAGAAAAGAGGGGGGAAGGCAGGGGGAGAGACAGAAACAGAGACAGAGTCACAGAGACAGAAAGAAAGACAGACACAGAGAGACAGAGACAGAGATTGAGAAACAGAGACAAAAAGACATAAAGACAGAGACACAGAGAGCACAAAGAGAAACACCGACATAAAGAGACAGAGGCAGAGAGATAGAGATCCAGAGACAGAGAGATACAGAGAAAGAGAGAGACTGAAAAAGATAGAGATAGAGCACAGAGAGACAACGACACAGAGAGGCACAGAGACATAGAGACAGACACAGAAAAAGAGACAGAGAGAGACAGAAACAGATATAGAAAGACAGAGACAAAAAAAGACAGAGTGACAGAGAGATAGAAACAGAGTCAGAGAGAAAGAGACCTAGAGAGACAGAGATAGAGATGCAGAGAGATAGAGAGACAGAAAGACAGAGACAGAGACAGAGCCTGTGTGTGTTGGGCTGAGTGGGTGGATGGGACACACTCCTCTTGAAGTCCATTTTCCCTTCAGCCCCACTGTGCTTTGGCAGACTGGGTGACTCATCTTTCCTAGAAATTCAACAATGAGCTCATCCTGGCTGCTTCCTTCCTCCCCAGGCCTGTGGGTTTGGTCTCTTCAGAGAACTTTTTTTTTTTTTTTTCTGAAAATCATCTTGTGTCTCCAGCCACCAGAGTTTAATTATATAAAATTATATAATCGTCATGGTGCAAGCAAGAAAATGAGTCTGCGAGGCTCAGATTCCCTTCCTGCAGCATCGGAATAGATGATCCCCCCCTCATCTCCCCTCCCCAGGCTACAGAAGGAAGTGCCTTTCCAGGGAGGGGCAGGAGAAGGGTCTGGGCCGCGGCCTCCTGACCCCTGGCTCGAGACTCGGGTCAGTGGTTGGATCTGGACTCACCTGGTCTCCCCGCAGCCAGGGCCTGGATGTGCGGGACTGGCTGACAGGAGGCCAGAGCTCTCCCCCCTGCCTGTAATTTGGGCTCTCTTTACATGAGGTGACCAGACCGGCCATTTGGGCCCAATTATCCGGATGATTCAAGAAAGAGAACTGGCTGCTTCCTCAAGGCCCCCGGCCCTCAGTGCCGGCCGCCGGCTTCAAGGAAGCAAGGGTCGCCTCTGTCCCCATGAGACAACGCGTGGTCATCCACTGCCATGGGTCTCCTTTCCGTGGAATAATGGCTTGTTTTAAGAACATGAAGTTTGGGGTGTGTGTGTGTGTGTGTGTGTGTGTGAGTGAGTGTGTGTGTGAGAGCGTGTGTGTGTGTGTGTGAGAGCGTGTGTGTGTGAGAGCGTGTGTGTGTGTGAGTGTGTGTGTGAGAGTGTGTGTGTGTGTGAGTGTGAATGTGTGAGTATGAGTGTATGTGTGTGTGAGTGTGTGTGTGTGAGTGTGTGTGTGTGTGTGAGTGTGAATGTGTGAGTGTGAGTGTATGTGTGTGTGAGTGTGTGTGTGTGTGTGTGAGAGCATGTGTGTGTGTGAGAGTGTGTGTGAGTGCGTGTGTGTGTGTGTGTGAATGTGTGTGTGTGTGTGTGAATGTGTGAGTGTGGGTGTATGTGTGTGTGTGAATGAAGGGTGCATACACACACACAAACTACCCACAGATAATTTGGGCATATACTTATATAAATGTGTCAATCATACACATTTGCACCTTCATATTTAGGGTTTCTCACAATGACCCTATAAAAGTTATTCATTTATTTCTATTTTTATTTATTTGCTTTACAGCGGAGCAAACTGAAGCTTCTAAAGGTTCATTGACCTGCCTATTTCACATTATTGGGGCAGTTGGGTGGTAGGGTAGGTCTTTCTGTCTCTTCTGTCTCTCTCCCTGTCTCATCTGTCTCTATCTCTGTCTCTCAGTCTGTCTCTCTCTTTCAGTCTCTCTCTCTCTCTCTCAGTCTCTCTCAGTCTCTCTCTCTCTCTCTCTCTCTCTCTCTCTCTTCTCTCTCTCTCTCTCTCTCTCTCTCTCTCTCTCCCATCTATCTTATCTCCAGGCTTGGAGTCAGGAGGACTCCTCACCTGAACTCAAACCCATCCTCAGATACTTACTAGCTGTATGACCCTGATCAAGTCACTTAACCCTGTCTCTGTTATTTTCCTCTTCAAACAATTGAGCCGGGGAAAGAAATGGCCAGCCGTTCCAATATTTTTGCCGAGACAAGCCCAGAGGGGACCACAGAGAGTGGATCTGACTGAAATGACTGAACAATAGAATATACCCATGGCAGAGCAGACTCTTGAACTCTCTCCTTTGCAATCTGGACCCTGAACTCTTCCCACTATTTCAGCCTCCTACTTTGACGGTGCAAACATCTCCACAGAAATTGAATGGGAACCATCGATTTCAGTGACAACATTAGGGCACGTCTGAAAGTCGGTGCACAATTCAATTTAAAACCCGATTTCTTTGTTGACTGTTTTATTGATTTTGAACACGGTACAGAACAATATTTGTTATTCCCATGACCATTTTCCTTGTATATTAAAAAGTCTATGAGAGCAGAAAGTTCTTCAGTTTCCTATGGAGTTATAACATGTGAGAATTCTAGAGTGACAGCTGCTATTAAAAAAAATCCTATTTAATAAAAGTCCACACACACACACACACACACACACATGCACACACACGTGCACACACACACACTGTTGCACTGCCTTTGGAACAAGTCTGATGTTCCAGACAGCCTATCGCTTCTGCAGGAATAGACACAAAATTTCATGGTGTTCCGTAGAGATTCCATCTGCTAACACACCCAGACCTTGCATCTAACTTTATTATCTGCCATTATTAGCTGAGATTTTGAGCAAACCTCAAAAAAATCTCCAATTTCTGCATTTTGATCACTTCAAATTACTTTAAATTGGCTCCTGTCGTCCCCTCATTTTCTAATGATCTGAAATGATTTTTTTTTGAGGTTGTTTTCTTTTTATTTTACAAATCTTCACAGATTACCTCTACTTGCTGACAGATTTCATGGAACAAACATAACTAAGTAAAACTAATAATCCAATGGCATTATCTCAAAGTCCACGTGATATTTCACATCTATCATCTTTAAAAAAAATGAACAAAAATCTATTTTTTTCTCCCTCTTATCTCCTAATCCATTGGGAAAAAAGAAATCATAGCATACATGCACAGTCAAGATTACGTCATATATGATATATAAGAAGATGTATTTGTACTTGTAGGAACTTTGATTTTTTTCTTTGATTTCTTCTGATAGGCTGAGTATAGGAAGGTCAAAGGGCACACATCATTTAGTACCTTTTTGTATGTGATTTCAAATGGCTTTACCCATTCTGAGGGCCACCAATAATTCTCCAATGCACTTGTTTCTCACAGTTCCACGGTTTCCAAGTCAGAAGATGTGAGTTTGAGCACTTGCATCAATATGTCACAGAGTCCCTCTCCTCCTGCTCATTTCAATTCTGCAAGAAAGACATCCATAGGTAGCATCTCCTTCTCCCTTCCTCCTCCTCTGGCTTCTGATTTCATCATTCAGCCGGACGCGTCCCCTCCCAAGTTGCCATTTGCCAAATCCAGTGTCTGTTTCCCAGGCCCCATCTGTTCTTACTGTTCTGAAGCTCTGGACACAGCTGATCACCATTTCCCCTCTCTAGGATTTTGATGCCCTCCACTGACTAGTGCCCTGAAACAATGGGGCCCAGAAATGAACAGACTCCTGGAGAGGAGGAGGCTGGCTAGAGCAGGGCTGGCAATCTCTCCCTCTTCCTGGGAGCTCTGCCCTCCCAAGGAAACCTGAGATTGCATTAGGATTTCTTTGCTTGTTTCCCCTTTTACTGATGGACTCATACTGCCCTCGTGGTTCACTAACCTCATGAAATCTTTTTCAGACAATTGCTCTCTCCCCCTCTCTCTGTCTCTGTCTCTCTTTGTCTCTATCTCTCTCTTTCTCTTGTCTCAGTCTCTCTGTCTCTCTCTGTGTCTCTTCTCTGTCTCTGTCTCTCTCTCTGTGTGTGTCTGTCTCTCTCTGTCTCTGTCTGTCTCTCAAGTATTAGAATTTGGAGGCAGTTAAGTGGCTCAGTGCAGAGCATGCTGGTCTTGGAGTCACGAGACTCATCTTCCTGAAGCTAATCTGGCCTCAGACACTTATTAGTTGTGTGACCTCTTTGTCTCGGTGTCCTTGTCTGTAAAATGAACAGGAGAAACAAATGGCAAACCGCTCCTGGACCTTTACCGAGAAATCCCCAGATGGGCTAAGGGAGATCCAGATGTGATTAGACAACCAGATTAGGAGCTTTACATTTTTCCCTACTAAATTTCATTCAGAACAATGTTCTCACCTGACAAGATCCTATTGGTTCCTAACTCTGTTCAAACCTCCCAGCTTTTTTTTTTTTTTTGACATCGTGATCATGCTAAGTATGCCTTTATCCAAGTCATTGATGAAAATGTCCTCTATCTCCCTGATCCTCCACCACAAATCTCCTGACCCTGAATCATTAATAATTACTCTTAGAGTCCAGCTAGCCAAGTGGTTTCCATAGAAACATGGTGTGGATTCTAGGCCAGACAACAAAGAAACAAGTTTTAACTGGTCTCCTCTTAGCCAGACTATCACACTAACTTCCTAATCATTTTAGCTGCCTCCCAGTATAATCCATATAATCCATCCTCTCTCTAGCTACTACCTAAGTGTGTGTTTTTTGTGGTGGTTGTTTTTTATACAGACCTTCTTTTATTCAATAAACTGATGTTTATTAGCACTAAAACCAGAGGAAACAAACACAAATAATATCTCTGTCTAGCATTGAAATCAATTTTCAATTTGACCTCCTTTGCTTTGCTTTTCAGTTGGGTTAAACACTCACTACTCCCCATCACACCTTCTCGCTACCCATTCGCTTCCTCTGGCTTCCTCCCTGTTCCTGAAAGCTGACATTTCATCTCTTTTCCTTTGGACTGACTGTCCCCCTTACCTAGAACATGCTCCCTCCTCCCCCTTGCCTCTTACGATCCTGGTTTTTAAAATGGAGCTCTGCCGAAATCAGGACAACCTGAGCTCCAATCTGGCCTCAGATACTTAATACTTCCTAGGTGTGTGATCCTGGGGCAAGTCCCTTACTTTCAATTGCCTCAGCAAAAATAGATAGATAGATAGATAGATAAACGAATGAATAAATAAATAAGCGAATGAGCAAATAAAAAAATAAATGAATGAATGAATAGATGGATAAATAAATAATGGAGCTTCATTTTAATATCCTGCAAGAGATCTTTCCTGGCTGCACCCAATGACTTTATAGAGCCAAAGTTGGTTACCTTTTCTCTGCTTTCTGCTTTTGTATTTATCTAAACACACACACAGATAGACAGATACATATAATCTATATATATAATCCCTCTGTATACATATCTGCCCATATAATCTAATACTAGTCTATCTATAGATCGAATCTATTGAATTATATATCTATCTAATACTAATTTAATATCTAATACTAATAATATATATCTAATACATATAATCTAAACAAGTAATCCATACATATAATCTATATACATGTGTGTTGTGTCCCTTTAAAGCTTCCGAAGGAAAGAGCTGGTTCTTTTTTGTCATGAATTAGCAGAGATGTCCGGAACGGAAAGAGGGATTGATAAATGCTTGTTGAGTGATTGATTGTTTGGTAGGTGGACAAAGAGACACTGCTTTTTATTAGAACAGGACAGAAGGCCAATAGAAAGCAAACTAATCCCAGTTTCAAACCTTGTTATTATTATTTTCACTATGGCCTAACCCTGCCAAGCTTTAGATACTGAACCATAAAACCAGCACCATGCTGTTGGTTCTTCCCGTCTTTCAAGGGGTTTCTACAGGAAAGTGACCTGCGCCCTATTGGATTTGTCATTGCTTCGTTGGCCAATGGGTAGATCATTTCGGAGCCTCAAGATTTTGAATGGAAAGGTCATTTTGGCTGAATCAGTCCAAGTGGAGAGTGATCTGAACAACCCAAGACATGCCCAGTGGATGTTCAGAGTAAAGAGACCCAGATTTGGGTCCAGTCTCTCCCATTGGCCCCTTCTAAAAATTTGATTTACTTTTTCAAGTTTTATCTTTATAAAATGGTATAATTATCTCAATATTAATTTTTCTTGCAAGGACTAAAAGATGGGGTGACTTTGGAACACTTTGCAAATCCATCACACCCCTGAAATCTAAACTGCTATGTCTGAAAATCCAAGGTCCCAACAAATGGATCTGAATGAGGGGCAGGCTCTTGAGACGTGGGGATAATTTTTTCCGATGATTTCCCTCTCCCCACCCCCTCTTTACAATGGACTTCCCAGAATTTCTGCCCACCCAGGACTCCTTTGGCATACGATCAGATTTCACGCACCTCCGTTCAATATCGCCTCCCCCACCTCCCCAGCCAGCTTGTTTCACACAATCTTCTGTTTCCCCTCTTAAATTACTGGTTTTTTGCACCCCATATAAGTGCCAGACACGACTCCCTTTTCTTACAAATACCTCATTCGGTTTCTAATTTTGAATCCCTGCCCTCTTTCCCAAGCCCCGATGGCTCTCTCCCTACCAGCATCATCTAGGACCACGGAAACCGCTCGCAAAGATGGTGGCCACCCAGAAGAATGGGGAAACACTGCCCGGGGTATTACCTCTCACAATAAACTCTTTCTTTATGCTCCGCTGCTTTTCTGAATGGTAATTAATGGGCTTGGGCTCCATGACTCGCTTAACTTTATAACTTTCCAAAGTGCTTTCAGACACGTTTATAGAGGCAGCTTCCAACTTGGCCTCCAGGCTCCCTCCCATGTATAGCTCCCTTCCTGGGGCCATTAGCCACATCACTTCTCAGGCTGTGAGGGGGAAAGGGAGTCATGCAATTTACCAAATTTTCCTGACTCCACACCGGAACCTTTAAGATAATAAACCGTAGTAAAAATTCACTTGAGGACACTTAACCAGCACGTTGGACCAGGTGTACTCAGTCTCAAGAAGGAGGAGATCCCTCCACTGTCTTTGCTAACTCAAACCCATTAACCGGATTCTCTGATTCTTTAAGTTTTCAATCAGTCTTGGAAAAAAGCTCTTCTTCTTTATAGAAACACTCTCCCGGTGTCTTTGATCCCCTCCCTTGCTGTCTTATACAGTGGATTATCCCCCTAATAATCTGTTTTGCTAATATCCAGTCTCTCCTTCTTTGCTGATTCCTTTCATCCCAACTTCAGCCAAGCCCATCACTGCCCATTCGAAAATTAAAACCAAGCAAAACATAAATCACACACACACACACACACACACACACACACACACACACACACACACACCCCTTCATATTCTCAAGCTATCATCCTCTTCTCTTCTTTTAGAGCAATCTCTTTGAAAATCTGGCTATACTCACAGACTCCACTTCCTCTCCTTTCATTTATTTTTGTAGCATCTTCTGACCTCATCACTAAACTGAAATCGTTCTCTCCAAAGGCATCGAGGACAGCTTACCTGCCCACTCGGCCGCCCTGTCCTCAGACCTTGCCTTCTGGACCTCGCTGGCAACTGGTGACGTCCCTCTCCTCTTAGATACTCTCTCCTCTCAGTTTTCATGACCCTGCTCTTTCCTTGTTTTCCTTCTTCCTCTCGGGCTCCTGCTCAATATGTATCTCTGGATCCTTAGCAGTTGTATGCCCTCTAACTGGGGGCGTCCCCTAAGCCTTCTTCTCTTTTTCTTTTTATATTCTTGGTTACTTTTTTTTCTCTTACTTCTTCCTTCCTTCTCTCCCTTCCTCCTTCTCTTTCTCTCTCTCTCTTTTTCTGTTTCTCTCTCTCACAAACACACATACATACACACATATATATTCATGTACATATACATAAGTGTGTATATCTATAGTTATATATAGATTTCTTTCTCTGTTTCTCTCTTCCCACACACATACATAATACATGTTTTGTGCATAGTACACATGTATACATACACATATGTGTGCATGTCTACCCTATATACATGTGTATGTACAATATACATGATGTATATGTGCACATACATATTATATATACACATATACATCCATATCTATATATCTATGTCCTCCTCAATGTCCATGACTGGATGAGATCACCCATAGCCTGCAGCCCAAGTGTGTGGGGGTTTATCCCAGTGTACAGCCTGCCCCTCTCCCCACCTCATCTTCCCTCTATACACTTTCTCATATGGCAATTTTATCTGTTCTCATGATTTTAATTATCTTTCTATGGATATTTCCCCAGTTGAGCCCAGACTTTCCCTGAATTATAGTCCTCCGATGCCAATGCCTTTTGGAAACCTGGAGCCGGACCTCCGGGAGATATTGTATATTTGCCGTGTCCAGAACTTCACTCATTCTCATTCCCTCTAATTCCTCCCCTCTTCTAAATTTTCTATCAAAGACAAGACCAGGTTCCTGTGTTTGAAACCTAGAAACCCTTCTTGCTAATTTCCTCTCCTTCACCCTGCTTTTCCACATTTCTGCCCAACCTTGTCATACAGATTTTCACAATATTTCTCACATCTCCTTTCTCCGCTTCCACGGCCACCACTATGGCGCAGGCTCTCACGCTTATGCAATGGGTCTCGGATCTCACCCTCCTGCGATCTATCCTTAAACATAGCTGCCAAATGATTTTTCCCAAGCACGACTTTGCTCATGTTATTCCCCTAATCGATAATTTCCAATGGCTTTCTATGGCCCCCAGGCATCAAAATAAACTCTTCTGACATTTAAAAGACCTTTGCCATCCGGTACCAACCTTTCTTCTCAGCTGTTTCCCACATTATTCTCTTTAAACAACCTATAGATCGATCAGACTCATACTGTTGATATTCTTCATTCATCCTATTCCATTTTCCATCTTGATATCGTTCTACTAGTTATCTTCCATATCCCATTGAAAGAAGGAGGAGGAGAAGAAGGGGAGGAGATGGTGGAGATACAACACTATCACTCAGCCCTCTAGTCCTGGGATCGGTTTACTCAGAGGTCTATTTTGTAATTAGTAACTTAGAGATGAGCTGTCAAGGACTCCAACGAGATGCAGAAGTGTAGTTCCAATCCATTCTGGTGACCCCGAAGAGAAGCAATAACAGAGGGGTATCAGGGCAACCAAGGTTCCACGTGCCTGAACTGAAGAACTGAAGGTGCACACTTGTCCTGGATGTGTACAGACAGCCACACAGATCAGATGAAGTTCTTTTTCTCTCTTATAAATTATAGGACCAGCTCCCAGACAATTGTATGAGGTTTAAATATATACCGGATTTCACCATCTTTATTTTCCTGGAAATTTGTCATTCATCTAAAGAATAAAGGGCATACTTTGATTCACACGTATATGTGGAAGCATGAAAGAACCTGGAGGGGGGCAGGTGGCAGGAAAGGTCATTCTATAGATAATTGTGCATAAAAAGGGTGTGACTGCTGGGCTGCTGCCATTACTACTACAAATAGAGATAAAGCAGGGAGTGTCAGTGGAACTTTCTATCTCTTTGTCTATCTGTTTCTCTGTTTCTGTATCTGCCTCTCTCTAACTCTGTCTCTGTCTGCCTCTTTCCCCTTCTTCTTTCTTTTTCTCCCTCTACATTCTCTATCTGTATTTCTGTCCTTCTTTCTATCTACCTTTATCTATTTGCATATCTAATTATTGAACAGGGAGTGAACAGGGAGACTGTATGGACATTGGGAAGCCCTGGGAATAATTCATACCTTGGACCCATATTAAACTGGCTAATCCTGGAAAAGTACCTTAATCTGTTAGTGCTCCAGGACAACCCTCTCAGATTATCCATTGCTCCTCTATATTAGTTAAGGGTGCTCTCCATAAAGATTGCCCCATCCGGGTAAAATCAGCGCTCTAAGCCGCCATCACAATGCCCTCAGTGGGTAACTTGGGTTTGGCGTTGGCTTTTGTAATCATTATCTGATTATGGAAGCAAGCGGGAAGAGCCAGTGTAAAAGCTATTGGTTTTATCCATCAGAAAACCAACCATTTAACCCAAGAAGACTAGACAGATTTGCAGATGTTAAATATAAAGAATATTGAAACTCAGCTTCTCTGGATTGACTAGAAGCATTCCCGCCGGATGTAAAGAGCACAGAATGCAGAGTCAGGATAATGTAAACTCCATCAGGGCCTGTCCTTATTTTGGCTGTGCCTCGGGCCCATAGCAATAATGCCCAGATCTAGTAGGTATTTAATAAATTATTTGGGGATTTGAATTCAGTTGAGTTCCAGTCTCTGATTTGCCATTGACTTTGTAACTGGACAAATCCTTTTTCTTTGTTCCTCAATTTCCTAATCTGTCAAATGGGTTTATAACACCAGCATCAGCCTATCTCAAAGGTTATTGTAAGCCAAATGATGGGTAAGCCCGAAAGTGGAAGAGAAATGTGGATTATTTCCGTTAATGCTGAACTGTTCTAGGAAAAAAAAAATGCTGAAAAAAGTCAACTTGAAATTCTAATGCCTTGTGTTGAAATTATTTTTGCCAAGCAAAAATGTTGCACAATCCTGCGATCTGAAAATAGTAACAGCCTTTAGGCTGAGCTGAGACTGTGTACGTGTCCCCATGTGCAATGAACACACTCCTTGTGTTCAGACACACAAAGAAGAAAATTAAATTCAGCAAGTGAAATTATCTTTATCAAACATTTAAATTTTGTTTTTAAAATCACTCAAGCTTGTTATTCAATCCTGGAAGCTTCTTAGACTCTTTTGAAGGAACACAGGATGCACAGATTTTGAGGCAGAAGGGGATGCTGGAGGCCATTTTGCAGATGATGAAAATGAGACCCAGAAATAGGCAATGACTCCCTTAGGATCACACAGTTCTGAGGCCGCTGAGGCAGGAACCCATCCCATTGTCAGAAAACACACTCACACTCACACACGTGCACACGCAGCTCTACATACACACACATGCACACAACCATGTACACACTCCTAAACATGTACACACGTTTATAGATGCATACTCATGCACACACCCTACATACATGTAACAGGCACATACTTACATGCACATTCACACATGTATGCACATGAACAACCCTACACACACCACATGTGCATAATACTCAACCATATACACATGCATGTGCACACATACACATGCACACACCCCTATATAATACATGCATGTGCACATACAAGTGCACACACACAGCACTCACACACACAAGAGTGCACACATACCTACGTGCATATATGGGTAAGCACAGACTCCTAAACATGTGCATGCAGAAATACACACCCCTGCACACGTATGCACACACATGCATGTACACACACATTAGCTTCTACTTAGGCAAGGTCACAGAGCTGGAGGGGTTCCTGGAGATGATCTAGTTTAACCCACCCCTCTCATTTAAAAAGCCCGGTGAGGGGGAGGGTCATCTTGGGAGGGAACAACAGAGCCCACCTTCCCTGAGTTCCAAACCAGTTCTCTGCTCTCTCCATATCATGATTCCATTTTCTCTGGTACCTTGAGCTCTTCCATTGCATCTCAATCTTCTCCATTTTGAGTATTCCTTCACATATACATGTAGTTTCTCCCACTGCCCTCCTGATTAGTTTAAGCCCACCATGGCTATCCCAACCCAGATTAATTATGCTAGGATCCTGCTATTTTCCTTCCCTCCTTCCAGGTGAATCCCGTTTCCCACTTGTTACTTAGAATTTTGGAAATAATACTTAAACAACGTCATTTCTGGAAATACGTGTTAGTTCACTGCCATATGACTCCATTTACTGTTTCTGTTACTTCTCACCCCAAAACCTTCTTCCCTGGTAACAACTGCCTTTGCATTATTCCCTCTTAAGAGAATGAATCCAAGTTTCTTGAGGGCAAGGACTGTGCATTTGTGTCCCCAGTCACAGCCGAGACTCTGCCTAGCACGTCGTAGATAATTAATAGATTCTTCTTTTCAGTCATTCATTCATTCATTCTCAAGACATCACTCTCATGACATCATTGGTCCTCTAAGAATGGAGGAACAACAATATCCTGTCTTGAGGAATCTTAAAATCATGATTAGAGATATCTCCTCTTCTCTTTAGTGTTGTCCCCAATGAATTATGTATAATGGATCAAGGAAAGGGCTTTCCGGTTATTAATGGGGAGAAGATCTCATTCAATTCCAAGATGATTTCCTCAGTGAAATGCAGAAAAGCTATAACCTCCCCCTCCTTCTTTTCCAGAAACTTGCAACCTTTTATCACTCCTAATTTCCTTTTAAAATTCACTCTCCCTGCTACATAAGAACATGACCATATCTCCCCATCTGAAAAACAAAAACACAGACAAAAGCCCTTATTTGATTGATTCGGTCATCTTTCTCAGCTCTAGTCTTTTATTTCTCCTTCTTTCTGAGATGAACTCTGTGAGAAATCTGTCTACATTTGGTACCTCTATTTCTTTTTTTATTCACTTTGAAAAGATTTCTAATTTGGGATTTGACCCTAAAACTTAATTGAAATCTTCTTTCCAACCTTCCTAAAGATCTCTAAATTTCTAATCTGTGGATATTTCCACCATGGTGTTCCCTCTGAACCTTTGTCTGCAGTCTTTGATGTTGTATCATCATATTTTCAAGAATATTCTTTTGTCTGTGTGTGTGTGTGTGTGTGTGTGTGTGTGTGTGTGTGTGTGTGAGAGAGAGAGAGAGAGAGAGAGAGAGAGAGAAAGAGACAGAGACAAAGAGAGACAGAGAGAGACACAGAGAGAGTGAGAGAGACAGAGAGAAAGAGAGAGAGTGAGAGACACAGAGACACAGATGGATTTCTCTCTTGGTTCTTCTACCTGTCTGACCAAAGGCCAGGTCAGACCTTCTTGGTTTTTGCTGGCTCTTCCTCTATAACTACTAACCATGGGGATCTCCTCCCTCATTCCAAGGCTCTATCCTGAGTCATCTTGTTTTTCCCTTTATGTTATCTTGCTTGGTGATCGCCTCAAGTTATTGAACTATGAGTTTAATTAACATGTTATTGCAAATTATATATATATGTATATATATACATATATATATATGTATGAATACAGCTTTACTCTCTCTCTATATATATGAAAACAGCTTTACTCTCTATCTCTATATATATGAATACAATTTTACTCTCTCTATATAAATACAGCTTCTCTCTCTCTCTCTCTCTCTCTCTCGCTCTCGCTCTCGCTCTCTCACTCTCACTCTTGCACCCTCTCTCTCTATATATATATGAATACAGCTTTACTCTTTCTCCTGAGCTCCATTCTTATCTAACATCCTTTTAGACGTCTTCAACTGGATGTTTTATAGTCATTTCAAACTCATATTGTCTTTCTCCCCAATTTCTCCCCTTTTCTGATTCTCTTAATCACTGTCAACGGCATCACATCCGTCGGTGACTCAAGCTTAAAACTTCCAGGTCATCCTCAACAATTCTAATTGCTTCTAATTTCTCAACTCCATATCTTTTAACTGACAGTGCTTCACCGCTAGATAATTCTTGCTTCTCAACTCTGTCACTTGGATTTTCTGGCTTCTTTCAAGATCAAACTTAGTTATTACCTCAGAAGGAAATCTTTGCTGATGTCCTAAGTGTTTTCACCTTTAAGATTATCTTCCAATTATCCTGAATATATATTTGAATGTCCTTTGTATCTGTGCAATTAAATTATGATCTAACTGATGTCAGGGATACTTATTTATTTATTTATTGCTTTATATACTGTTATTAGAATGATGCTTGGCATTTAGTAAGCCCTTATTAAACAATTATTGGCTTGCTAATATTATACAAACTTGTTTTTTCCCTCCTCCTCCTTTTCCTCCTCCTCTTCTTCCTCTTCCTCTTCTTCTTCCTCTTCCTTCTCTTCTTCCTCTTCCTTCTCCTCCTTTTTCTCCTCTTCCACCTCCTTCTCTTCATATAGGGAAAAGGAACTTCATATAGTTTTATGTCACATAATGTAATATAATTATGTTCCTTTTGCAGATGTAAAGATAGAAAGACTAATGATGAGATAAGTTGCAAAGTATCACGGTCTCAAAGCTAATCAGTTCCAGGGAAGAGACCGACACAGCAATTTTCTGATGGAATATCCAGTGTTTTTCTCGCTATTCCCCATTGCTTTTCAGAATCTATGATGCATTCTAGGTTGATAATATCCAGTCAGTGAGGGATGCCAATATTCTTCTCATTTTATAGATTTAGAAATGGTGGGCGGCTGAGATAAGTATCTTCCCAAGGACCACACAGCTAGGAAATGTCCATGGCGGACACGGAACCCTGGTATTGAGAAACACCAGGCCGGTGTAATCGCTACACCAGTGCTCTGGGGGCACATTAAAGAACCAAATGGATACTCTTGATAGTGACCAAAGGAGCACAACTAGGATGAAGAAGGAACTAAACCTACATCATATTAGGATCACTCGAAGGAACGGAGGACTTTTGTCCCAGAGAAGAGAAGGATCTGGGAGAACGTATCAGTTGTCATGAAGGAGGCATTAAATGTTTTCATTTTTCTCGGCTCCGGCTCAGAGGGCAGAATTTGGAACAGTGAGTGGGAGGTATAAATAAGCAAGTACATTTATGCTTTTATAATGAATAAGAACTGAAATAAACACACACACACACACACACACACACACACACACACACACTTCTCCCAGCATGCACGTTTTCTGGCAAGGAGAACTGTCCCCAGTGGAACAAGGATCAGGAGGTGGTGGACTCTGGAGGTCTCCAAGTTCAGGGTGGCCTCCTTTGTCTGAAAGGGAATTCTCGTTCAAGTCCAACTTGGACTAAATGTGACCTGAGGTTCCTTCCAACTTGGACATCTTGGGAATCTGTGTGATATGCTTCCTTGACAAATGAATTTCCCATCTGACATTGAAGAGAAGCAGCAAGGTATGGAATGAGCCCCTGAGCCCACCCCACACCCCCAGCTCCTGCCCTTGGAGGAAGAGTAGCTCTGGTTTGAATCGTGCCTCTGACACTTAAGAACTGTACCTTGGAGTAAGTCCCTTTAACTGTGTTAGACGGAGGGAAAGCTTACTTCCAAGATTTAACTTAGAGAAATCTTGCCAAGAAAATGATGGGTAAAGCTTTAAAAATCTATTAAAAATGTCAAGGAAAATTATCTGCTGCTCATTTGCTCATGATGGATCATAGAGAAAGGAAAGCATACAAGAAGGCCTGGTGCTCCATATGTTTCTGTTCACTTGTGGAAATGACCAGAAGATGATATAGGCTGAAGTTATAAAGGATCATAGAGGCAATCCAGTCCTATCTCATTTCATCAGAAGGTAGAAGAGTGTCCCCGAGGTGTAATATCTTCTCTAAAATATAATGTTCTCTGGTTCAGGTTTCTTGGGGGGCTTCTGGAAGCAGCCTTTATTTCAGTTCAATGTAATCACCCCAAATTCAGCCAGGAGTTAAAGTCCGAATCCTTTATTTTCTCCTTCAAAGTCTTGTCTCTTTTCCTGAGACCCAGTTAGCTTTTTCTTTTTCTTTTTCGTTTTTGTTTTTGTTTTTTCAGTCTTTTTTTTTTTCTCTTTTCTGAGGCAATTGGGGTTAAGTGACTTGCCCAGGATCACACAGCTAGGAAGTGTTAAGTGTCTGAGATCAGACTTGAACTCAGGTCCTTCTGACTTTAGGCTGGTGCTCTATCCACTTCACCACATAGCTGCTCCCCAGTCAGCTTTAATAGAATCCTATCTCTCTCCTCAGTTCTGGGAGCTTAAGCTGCCTTCTCTGGCTTGTGACTCTCCTTGACTGAATTCTGGCTGTGGCTCCCAGCTTCTAGTGGGTTTCCCCTCTTTGATCCTGAGAACTCCTTATATCTGCTCTCTTAAAAGTGTGAATCTTGTGGAATTATAGTAAGTACTTAATATATGTAAATTAGAGCATCATTATCTCATCAATTCCACAGACTTAGCACCTTGTAAGAATCCTAATACCGAGGTAACATGAACCAGTGGATAGAGAGAGTCTAGGAGTGGAGAAGACTTGAATTCAAATCCAGACTCAGAAACCCAAAAGCTGTGAGAACATTTCATCTCTATTTGACTCAGTTTTCTCATCTCTAAAATGAGTATAATACGTATAACACAAGGTTCCAAGGAGTGGATGATGTTACATTTGTAGAATACTTAACAAACCTTGAGTTGCTACACAAATATTATTATTACTATTATTGTTATCCTCTGAAAGCCTTAGAAGTATGAGATGCTATAGATATAGTTGCCTTGTAGCAACATCTTGGGCCATGATACCTCCCTCAAAGAAACAGTTTGATATGAATCAGTAAGAAAGAGGTCTGGTTTTGATATTAATGGCCCTGAGTTTAAATCCTGACTCTGTTCCTTTCTCTTGGCCTTGGTTTCTTCCTTTATAAAACAAAGGAGTAGGACAAATGGCCTACAAAGTCACTTGGAGCTGTAAATCTCTGGTTATGAGCCAGGATAGAGGCTCCCCACTCCCCTTCCATCCCACCATGCCTTGGGCCTTACAGGCTGCCTTCCTTTCGACCTTATAAGGCCTTGCCAGGCAGTTCTACAGCTCAGATCACTGACCTATGCCTTGTGGCCTTACAAAGAAACGTCTTCTTGTGGAAAGGCAGGTATACAATACAATGTGTATGGAAGCCATGTTACCTGCTAAGAACCAAAGCAAGAAAATACACACTTAGCAAGGGGAGCAGGACAGAGACTCCTTTATTTCTGTCTTTACATGCTTAACACCTCACACAATGAGCTCTTAATGGTTCCATGTTGGATTGGATGGAAGGCCTACAGAGTACTTTTCTCACCACTGCCTGTGAGGCTATGCGTTGTAAAACCTATTAAAACCCTATTTTCACATGACAAAGGAGAGACTTCGAGATCTGGAGGTTTGGCTGAAGATCACAGAACAATTCCATGTTCGAGTAATAATTTGAACTCAGATTCTTCTGACTAATATTTTTGACAGATAAAGAAATCTAGTGTGTTTCAGGCCTGTTTGTAGATTTAAATTCCTCGGTTGGTCGCATCGTTCATTCCACCATATGCATTTGGAAAGACATCGGGTATCAGAAATGTACCTGCTGGGTTGTGGACAGTATCTCAGTTAATCAAATTCCCAGTGGCAGCATTTCAGTTCTTATTCATTATAAAAGCATAAAGAGAGAGTTCTGGACTTGAGGCAGAAATGGAGGAATAAGTAGAAAGCCTTTAAGATAGAGGGACAGCAGAAGTGCAGAAGATGGAGTCTGAGGAAGGTGACAGCCTATCCAGAGGACAGCTGACCTTGGCTGTAGCCAGATGTAGTGAATAGGTGATTTACCTTTTTTGGATTACCTCCATACTTCAATAACAGTGCCTCTACACCCTTCCTCTTTCCTGAATAAACTCCTTCTCATGTCCCAGAAGGACACAGTGCCATAAAAGTCTGAGATACTGAGATGAGAATGTCTATTAAAATTTATCCCACCCCCTCCCATGTCAGTATTTGGGCAAAGCCTCAATATCCTTTCCTTTATTGCTGCTCTCAGTCAGGTCCAATTTCTCCCAACATTTTTTAGCTGAAACAACCACAGACAAGTTACTTAAATTATTTTTAATTAAAAAAAATTAAAATTTTAAATTTTAAAAAATAAAATTTTAAATCCCCCTTTTTTTCTTTTTCTTTTGCTACTCCTGTGATACCAGCCTCCTGTTACTGTTCAATTCAAAAGCTCATAATGTTTGCAAAGTAATTTGTGAACCTTAAGCAGATAGATACAAATATCATCATAATTATTTACTTCAGCTAATCACCAAATAGAGTTACTGTGGATTCATATGAGCTCTCGGCATCGCTGATACTTATTACCTGGAAGGCCTTAGGCAAGTCTTTTTAATCTTAGTGGGTCTCATTTTCTGCTTTTGTTCTTCAACACACAGCATTCGGTCTCCCACCCCCGCACCTTTGTACTGGCCACATCCACAGTACTCTGTCTTTAATCTCTGTCTTAAAGAATCCCTCTCTTCATTTAAGATGCAGTTTAAAGGAAGTCCAATGAACAGACTCTCAAGAGAGCCGCTTGGGAAAGCCTGGAGCCAAACCTGGCACTTTTTCCCTTCTCTGTGACCTCCCTCACATCATTATAAGAAGCATCTGCAGGAAATGAGTAATGCTTAATGTTATTGACTGAATCTGTGGGTCCTAATGTACACATTCACAGATATATATTATTCACATATGTATATGTTTATACACACAATATATAGGAATAGATGGCTGGACATATGTATCTCTGTGTGTGTAGAATATATTATCGATATCATTTTAGTGTTTTCTCACAACAGCCTTGTAAGATGGGAGGGGAATTCTGATATATACATGTGTATATTTATACTCACAACATATATGAATGGATGGCTGGACACATGTATCTCTGTGTGTGTAGAATATATTACCCACATTATCTTAGTGTTTCCTCACAACAGCCTTGTAAGATGGGAGGGGAGTTCTGATATATACATGTGTATGTTTGTATGAATGGATGGTTGGATACATGTATCTCTGTGTATATAGAATATATTACCCACATTATCTTAGTGTTTCCTCACAACAGCCTTGTTTGTATGAATGGATGGTTGGACACATGTATCTCTGTGTGTGTAGAATATATTACCCACATTATCTTAGTGTTTCCTCATAATAACCCTGTAAGATGGGATGAGAGGAGAGCTCTGTTATCTCCCAGAGCTCCCAAAGATCCAATCTTGCCTGAAGAATCATAGCTAGGTCTAATTCCAAACTGGGTCTCCCAGACTGCAAAGACACAGAGCACAGTATGTAGCACATAGGAAATGATTAAGACATGCTCATTAACACCAACTTATTGACTGACCCCCATCCTCGGGCAAGGCTGAGATTGGATTCTTTGTGTATCCAGTCTCCAAAGCCCAGATGGAAAGCCCATTTCTGGCTTTCTTTTTGCCCTTGTCTATCCTGTTTACCTGCAATTCTTCAGCTTTCTCTGAGCTCCCCGGTTCTGGCTTGCTGATGAAGCACATTGGACTAATATAGCTTCCAAATAATGTTCTCAGCCGGTCCCATTTGTCAGCGTTTGCCAAGCAGAATCATCTTCGCCACCCTTTCTCTAAGAGCTGTCATTCTAAATGCAGAATTGCTTTGCTTTCCCGGTGACAAAGCTCTTTCAATCCATCGTCCTACAGTCAGAGAGACTTAAGGCTGGGAGGAAGCTAAGACAAGGAAGCCAAACCCGTCCACATGAGGCAATGGGAGGTTCACGGGACTGCCCATGTTCAGGGGACAAGGTGGTAGTTCAGATAAAGTGCCGGCCTCCATCAGAAAGACTCAGTTCCAAATCCTGCCTCAAATATTCACAGTTGGGTAACCTTAGGAAAGCCAGTTAACCATCCTGAATGTCAGCTTCCTCATCTGTAAAATGAGGCCATTGGACTAAGTATCCCCTAAAAGTTCCTGCTAGCTCTAAAGCTATGATCTCATGACCTGCCAAGAGAGTCACATCCTCCTCCCCAATCAAGCAACTTCCTGGATCCTCCAGCATAATGGAACCCGCAACAATTTACAATCCAAATACATCCCTGTTTCTACTCAAATTCAAGGCTTCATCATCTCTCAAACAATCCCTCTCTTTATTGTCTTCTCACCTAGAACTATCAGGTAGGATTCCATAATTTTATAGCTAAAAGAGAATTTTCCTAAAGATGGGGATGTTGAAGCCTGGAAAGAGCTTAGGATCACAAAGCTAGTAAATTTCTGAAGCGTAATTTTGATTCAGATCTTTCTGATGTCAAATCCTGTGTTATATGATATAATATCTTTGTAATTTGATACATTTTATTTTATGCCTTTTAAAAATGTTATTCTGAGAATGGATCAATAATGGCCCATGATGCAAAGAGAATAATAATAATAATAATAATAATAATAATAATAATAAATCCCTCCAAATATAAAAGTCAGGATTTCTATTTTATTTAAAAGGCAATAGTGAATCACTGAAGATTCCAGAGAGCATTGTTAGATTTGAGACTTTGAATCTTTCTTTGGTTTTGTGTAGTTTGGACTGGAGAAGAAATGTAGGTAGGAAAACAAATAAAGAGGCAATTCAATGTTCATGGCAAGAGGTAGAGAGCTTGGTCTAGGACAGTGCAGGAAGATATCAGGAAGGTTTTGGAGACAGATTCAACTACACTTTGTAACTGCTTGAATATGAGGAGAGAAGGAGAAGAGGGAGGTTCTATTAGAAGGATAGGGTGGGGCAGGAAGGGGAAGGGAAGGAACAGCCTGATAGGGCATATGGGGCTCTCTCTGAACATGGAGACCCTTAATGGTGGATGAATGTTGAATGGATGAGCAAATTCTATAATCCCAGGAGTCTTTTCTCACTGGCTGTAGTGCATCTTTTCAAAACACACGAAACAAATCATACAGAAACACTTTTCCTGGAGTGTTCATTGAAATGAAGGATGAAAATATCTATTAATCAATCTCTGGGCATTTTCATGAACAATAATTATGTCAATCTATAGACAGCAGTTTCTACGTCTTCCTTGTCTTCCTCCTCAACTTCCCTTCTTCATTCTCTTCCTCTTCCAGCTTCTCACTATGACAACTGGCCTTGGAATTATAGACATTTAAGTTCAAATCCAATCTCTGACATTTAACAATTCTATAAATCCTGGGAATTTCTTTTGACTTCTTGGTGCCTCCCACAATGCCCCAGCACTTATTTATGTATTCATTTACAGCTTGATGATGAACTTCTCTGATAGAGCATGTTTCTATATCAGAAGTGCCATATTATCAAAATCACAGATCCTTCACATAGTGTCAATATTTTCATTTTCATCATTTTTGTCATTGCCATAAATGACACTTATAGATTCAAGAAGAGAAAAGTAGTTTGTCTTTTGCAAAATGGTACATTTAGCATCTCATCATCTTCATTCTATTATGTGTATATATATATATATATATATATATATACATATATATATATATATGAGATTTCACTTCTAATAAAATTTCTAAGCATCAAATACATAAAATTAACACACACACACACACACATTCATCCATGCAAAACCTTGTGTTCCAAATTTTTCTCTCTCCCTTCCCTCCACCCCATATCCTAGACAGCAAAATAAAAATAGATAAAATATGTGCAATTCTTCTGTACATATTTGCCCAATTGTCATGCTGCACAAGAAAAATCAGATCAAAAAGGGGAAAATGAGAAAGGAAAAAAGAAGCAGCAAACAAACACACAAACAAAAAAAGTGAAAATACTATGTTGTGATCCACATTCAGTTCCCATAGTCCTCTTTTTGGATGCAGATGGCTCTTCCATCATAAGTTTATTGGAATTGGCCTGAATCACGTCTAAATGAATATTTCTTAAAGGAGGATGTTTTCAAGGTCTCTGCAGCTGCCTTAGACTTAAGTAGAAACTTTGTCAATCAGATTAAAATTTGGTTTCCCTTTTTGCAGATGGCTCCATTGTGTAGAATCAGTGTGGTTTCCTAATCAACATTATTCTTTTGTCTTCTTTAATCACAAGAGCGTGACCTTTAAGAAATCAGGCTGGCAAAAAGCCCAAGAAGGGCTTTCAGGAAGGGAAAGTTTTCTAAATAGGAAACTGAGGTGAGAAAATGAGAAGTATGTTTTTAAAGGTCAATGGGAGGCCATGAAGTCTTAGTCTATGGAAGTGATTAAGTCCCATCATCTGGACTTGATTGACACTCTGGAATGAGTCAGATCCTTTGGGATAAGGTGTGTTAAGTGTTTCAGATTCCTGAGAGTCCGCCCATTTGTCATCCAAAAAACATAATCCAAAGAGTCCCGACATATAGTATCTTAGGTCATAGATCTTAGGAATTAAAGCTTCAGTTAAGTATGAAAAAAGAGGCAGCTAGTATAATTCTTCCTTTTTATAAAGGATCAAGGAAGTCCAGAATTGAGTGATTTGGATAGGATCGTGCACGTAGCACGTAAAAGAGATAGGATTCAAATAATATCCTTTAAAAGCAAATAATCGAACCGTGGCTCTCTGATCACTTCAATGAATAACAATATAGGGGTATGTGAGTCAATGTGATCTTTCAAGGAGGGATTAGAGACTCTACAAACCATGACTTTACCCCAAGGATTACACATTAAATGCAATGGATAGGAAGGAAATCAGAAAGGCCCAGAGCACTAATCTCAGAGGCTATTTATATAGCCCTGGGCAAGTCAACTGACTATCATCTGCCTCAATTTCTTCAATTGTAGAACGAGGATTGTAAGCATACTCTTTCCTAGGCTTGTAAAAGATTCAAGTGTCTCTATGCTCAAAACTCAATCATGAGACTTGTCTCTAAATAATGATATCTAGTCTTGTCCAAGGATTCTCCACTCATTCCACTCCTTTTCTCCTAGTTCCCAAATGCTTGAGTTCTGAGATTGAGTCCCTCTGGCTAATTAAAATCTAATCACTCCTCCGATTCTCACAACACTTTTGAAGGGGTACTAGGGGGGAATATTATTGCCCCACAGCATCTCCAGTCCTGTCCCTCAGATTTTTTGGGTTGTGGTTGGTACCTCTCAGAGTCCAGGTATTCTTCTCTGACTTCTGAGTAAAAGCTCTTTCCCTCTCCCTTTCATTTTGGATGGCACAGGGTGATTTGTACTTGTCTTGTCCATTCTTTTTTAAATTTTCCTAACAATTGTTGAGGATGCATTATCCTTACACAAATTAGAGGCAGATACTCTCAAGGTAAAAAGTAAAAAAAGGATATATCCCAATCTCCCGAGAAAGGACAACTCCCAACAGACAAGGTATCAGTAGAGGAGTACAAAGTGCAAACTGCAAAACACAAGATTATATAGACCCTAACCAGAAGTCTTTTTTTCCCCATTAGTTAGTAAGTTCTAATTTACCCAGAGACTAAATATTGACCCCCAGACCATAGTTTACCTATTAACTAATTAAATGTTAATGAAAAAGTGGAGGGGGAGAGAGACAGGAGGATAATGTTTGTTTATCTAAGATAATCAAACGCCTACAGCTTTTAGCTATAGCTCCACTTGTTACTGAAAAGTCTCAAGTCATAATTAGGGCATTGGTCAAGGTCACATTCTTATGAGAGGTCTTCAATTAGTTTATCCAATTCAGACCTTTCAGTCAGTCAGGATCATTTTCAAGTTCTTTATCTTCCTTATCCTAGCCATCCCATCAGCCACCCCAACTGACCATTTTTGTCTCTACAGCTCTTGAGCTTGTTCCCTTCCTTCTGGTTATATGTCCATACTGCTAGGTGAGGCCCTCATTACCTGTTTGGCCTCCAGAATGGTCACTCTACTTAAATCCCTCCCTATAAATTCTCTTCCTTTAATGTAGGTCTGAGTGTGCCTTTGCCCTTTTCAGCAAACTCTAGTGGTTCTTAATTGATTCTAGCAACAATAACCGTTTCATTTTTATCTTATGTTCTTTTAAAAATAGTATCTATGTTTTATGGTATATATAATTACTAGTAAATTAATATACACATATAATTTCCATATAAGTAAACTTACTCATATTATGGTAACATGCTTAAATTATTATTATCATTATTATTATTATTATTTACTAATAGGATTAGCAAACCCTTTGGACATTATTGTTCCTAAGAAATAAAAAGGGGATGATGCAAATTTCCAGTTTACTTCAGTCGTGAAGTTATATGCATATTAAAGAATGTCAAGTTTAAATGGTGCAATAGCTAAAGAACTGGGCCTTGAGTTAGGAAGTCCTTAGTTCAAATTTGCCATTATTCACTTACTTGCTGAAGAACCACAGGCAAGTCATTTAACTGTCTCAGTTTCTTTTGAAAATGAGTTGGTGGAAAAAAAAAAAGCCAAACAACTCCATTATCTTTGCCAATAAAACCCTAAATGGAATCATGAAAAGTTGGACCCAACAAATGATTAAACAGCATAGAATATCAGAGCTGGAAGGGGCTTTAGAAGATAAAATTTTAGGTCTGAAAATAATCTTAGTTATGGCATATTGTACTAGACAATGGGTCTTTGAGCCTTTGTTTAAGGATCTACAGTGAAAATCTTGAAATAGACCATTGTATTTTTTTTTTTTTGGATGGTTCTGATGGTTAGGGAGATTTTTTTTTATCTCTACATTAATTTTATCTCTGTCTGATTGTCTCTTGAATTTCTCTCTTTCATGTGCTGGAATGTTGAATAAAATTAGATCTAGAATCAAGAAGACTGGGTTCAGATTTCACCTCAGACACTTATTAGTTATATAATTTTGAGCAAGTCCCATAACTTGACTTAGTTTGCTTCAATTCCTTTAATTATAAAATAGGAATAATAATCATTATAATTTCATATATCTTTCAGGGTTGTTTTGAGGATCAAATAAACTATCATAGAATAAAACAAAAGGAAACATCAATAACAAACACCCAGCATAATGCCTAATAGATAGTGATCGCTGAAGAAATGCTTATTCTTTTTCCTACCCTTTCTTTTGTTATCCACTAGACAAACAGAAAAACTCTAACCTCTCTTCCATGAGACAGCACCCCATTCCCCCTAAATACTTGAGCACAGCTAGACTCTCATACTTTCTCTACTATCCCCTTACTCTTCTCTTTTTGAGGTTACAATTGGGATTACAATTTGAGGTTACCATTTCCTTCAGTTGATTCTTATATGGTATATACCCAAGGCATTTCATCATCCTTTCTGGTCTTTGCTGTATACTCTCTAGCCATCAATGCCCTTCCAAAATATCAAGTCCAAGACTGAGAATGACAGTTCAGTTGCAGTCTGTTAAGTGTAGAATACAGTGGGACTACCAACTTTCTAATGCTGAACACTATGCTCGGCACTCTTAATTCAGTTCCAGATCACATTAGCTTTGTTGGTTGTTATATCTTACCCTTGACTAATAATTAGCAGCCTGCATGCTCAAATCACCACATTTTATAGATAAATCACTATTTATTTATCACCCATCGTGTACTCGTGAAATTGACTTTTAAACCAAATATAATACTTTACATTTATGCCTATTTAATTTTACTTTATTGGATTTACCCAATATTGTAAGCTCCCTGGAGATAATTTTGAATTCTGACCTTACCATACAATGTAGTCTAAGAGTATGGGAGACATTACCTAACCAAATGTTAAATAATTTTTGGAGACCAATGAAATTCGCACTAGAAAAGAAGCTCAGGGAAGGTAATAGAAATTTATTATGACTAATAAGTTTTTTAAAGCACTAGTGCCAGCCACTGTGCTAAGTAAGCCCTGGAAGTTACTAGCACTGAGTCTCCATTTCCTCATTTCTAATAATATTTAAGGGAGCTTCTAGCATTGTGGATCATTATTTAGCTCAGATTCAAGTACCAGTTCTGTCTGTTCTTAGCTCTATGATCTTAGGAAAGATTTCTCTGGGCCTCAGTTTCCATATTTATAAAGTGAATATCTTATTACCTTCCTGGGAAGCCTATCGTGAGGTTCTTATAAAGTGATATGTATGAAACAATTGACCAATGAAGATCTTTATTCATATAGTGGTCACCTGTGATTGGGAGAAGCAGAACAATTTGTATATATTGTCTCTTTTGAATTTAAAGCAATTCTTAGAACTTGGAACAATTGTTATTCTTAATCTAGTTAGGGCAAGAAATAGAGTGCTGGACCTGTAGTCAAGATGGTCTCTATTCAAATATTGCTCAGACTCTTGCTACTTGTTTGAATCTGGACAATTCACTTAACCCCAGAATTGGATCACAGTCCAAATGTGTCTGAGATAGGATTTGAAGCTATGTCTTGCTACTTTTAAATCTAGCATTCTACTCTGCCCCCAGATGTTATTTGACAAACCTCCAAAGGACTATGATATAAAACAACTAATCAAAAAATATTTATTAAGAAAATACTGTGTTTCAGGCTCTGTGTTAAATGCTATACAAAAAAAAATGCAAAAGAAGTATCTCTTTCCTCCAAGAAGATCACATTTTAATAGACAAAACAAGGTCTAGATTTGTTCTCTTTGGTCCCAGACATCAGTGTGAGGAGCACTAGGTGAAAGTTACACAGAGATTGAATGAGACTTGATGTCAAGAAAACCTTCCTAACCCATGAGCTGTGTCCCAAAGTTGAGGAGATCTCATTATAGACAGGAGCTTCTACTCCTTGTAGGCTTCCAGGCAAAGGCTAGCTGGACACTTGTCTCCAAGGTAGTAGAGAAAAGTCTTTGTGTATGGGATCGACTGAGTGGTCACTGAGGTCACTCCTGACTTTGAGCTTCTAAAACTCTGTGGCTTGTCTAGAAAGTACAAAAAGTGGGATCAGAAGCTGCGCCTTTCTAACTCTATGGTTCATGGTATCCATTGGGCATCTTGACTTTCAGGGAGAAGTATGAGTGGAAAATTTCCATGATTCAAGTGGAGTAGATTATTAAAGATTGATTGACACTCTGGGGAACTGAATACCTTTGCTGGGCTTGACTGGTACATGGCCCTTGTTCACCATCATGTCACCCTTTATGACTGAGATCTAGGAGATTCATTCCTTTTTAAAAAAAAAATAAATTTTCAATAGTATTTTATTTTTCCAATAGATGTAAAGATAGTTTTCAGCAATTATTTTTGTAAGACTGTTCCAAATTTTTCTCTTTCCCTTCCTTCCCTCCCGCCTCACCAGTCCAGCAAGTAATCTGATATAGGTTAAAATGTATACATTTTTTTTTGTTTTTTCTATTTTCTATTTTTGTTTTTTAAACGATAGCTTGTTATTTTCAAAATATATGCAAAGATAGTTTTCAGCATTTATTCTTGTAAAACTTTGTGTTCCAAATTTTTTCTCCCTCTCTTCCTTCCACCTCCTCCCCTAGTTAGCAAGGTTAAATATGTACAGTTCTTCTATACATATTTCCATATTTATCATGCTGTGCAAGTATTTTAACTCTATTTTCACATTTGTCATGTTGTGCATGACAAATTATACTAAAAAGAAAAAAAACACTAGAAAGAAAAAAAAATAAAAATTAAAATCTTTTTTTTTTTTTCCATATTCAGTCTTCATGGTACTCTCTGCAGTGGATGGTGTTCTCCATGCCAAGTGTAATGGAATTCGCTTAAATCACTGTACTGTTGAGAAGAGCTAAGTCATCACATAATCTTGTTGTATACAATGTTCTCTTCACTCACAACAGTTCACATAAGCCTTTCCAGGAGGCTCATCATTTCTATGGAATAATAATATCCCATTACGTTTATATATCATAACCTATTCAGTCATTCCCCAACGGCTCCACTCCATTTCCAGTTCCTGGTCACTACAAAAAAAGGCTGCCATAAACGTTTTGCACATGTGGGTCCTTCGTGCTCTTTTAGGATCTCTTTGGAATAAAGACCCTGTAGTAACTCTGCTGGATCACAGTTTACACAGCTTTGTAACTCTTTAGGCCTACTTCTAAATTGTTCTCCATGATGGTGGTATTATTTCACAAATCCACCAACAATGCATTAGTGTCCCAGTTTTTCTACATCCCCTCCAACAATTTGTTATTATCTTTTTTTTTTCTCATGTTAGTTATTCTTAGAGGTGTGAAGTGGTAACAAAAGGTCCATTCTTTATATCTGAGTAGAATCAGCACAGAATGTGAAGACACCCAACTGAGGGATCATGTAGACTCTAGCCAGAGAGGTGAGATTAAGTGGAAGTGTCGGGGCAGACTCCAGTAAAAGCCAGATGGAAAAAAAAAAACACTGCCAGGGGCATCTCAGGTACTGACTAATGATTCCTTAGGAGTCTTCAACACAGGCTCACAACAATTACATTGACCTCCAGCAGAGATAATCACTACCCCATTAACTGAATCAGTGAACACGCTAAATTACCAGAGCAGATCCACTTCATGGGAGCCCATGGAAGAGGCAGCTAAATTCTGCTGGAGTTGGAATGGCTCTTAGTCCAGCTCTCTTTTTTGTCAGACCACATCTGTAGGACTATATCCAATTCTGGGGTCCACATTTTATAACATTAGACATTGAGAACATGGAGGATGATTCAGGAGGGAGATCAGTGGTTGAAGCAAGTTGAGACGATAAGCAGTTATAGGAATGCGGAGGAATTTATCCCAGAGAAAAGAAAACATGGACTATATTTAATGGATATCCTGAAATATCTGAAGGGTTAACATTAAAAAGAAAGGTTATACTTATTCTTCTTAATCATCAAGAAAAACCCGAGGAACAGTTGCTGAAAGTTGTGGAGAAGTCAGCATGTGTCGGAAAAGAACCAATTTAGATCCTTCCCAAAATGGAATGGGAAGCCTTGAGAGTTGGTGGATTCTCTCCTAATTGATGTTTTCTATTTAGGATTTGGTCACTGTTGGATATATGTCTATCTGTCTATCCATCAATCTGTATATCTATCTATTTATCTATCTATTCTTTCCACCTATAAATTTATCTACTTACTGATGTATCTTTCTATCTATTTCTACCTAGCTATTCTGTATATCTATCACCTATCTACCTGTCTACCCTTCTGTCTCTCTACCTATGTATCAATCTATCTACTAATTCATGCATATATCCAAATCAATATATACATAACCTTAATATTTCTCTTAAATGTCAATGTTGCCTATTAGATTTTTTCATATGGACGTCCTTTTTTCATTTCAAACTCAAACCATCAAATGGAACTACTTATATTTCTATCAAATTCTATCCATCTACCAAATATCCTATTTACACACAGGGCACTAAAATCTTTTGAATTATGTAGGATTGATCCCTAAGTATAGCTGCTGACTTTTACTAGTCTTCAAACTTCCCATTCAATTAGTTGTTGAACCTCATTTATCATTTCCTTCCAACACCTCTGCCATCTGACCCTTTTTCTCCATCTAAAAGGCATTTTCGGGCCCTCCTGACTAGTTCAATAACCATTTAATTGGATCTCTAGCTTTCAGATTCTTCCTTTTCCAAATCATTGTTCACACGGCTGACAAATTATTAGTTCTCAAATGCAGATCTTCCCATTTCACCTTCTGCTTGGAATGCTCAGTGCTCCTAGGCTTAAATAATCTCCCTTTGTTTTCAAGTCCTAACACCTCCTTTTCTAGGTTCATTTCATATTACTCACCTTCCTGTTCTTTCCATTCTTAACAAAATGATCCATAAACTGCTTTCCACAAACATGATTGATTCCATTTCTCACTTCTGTGATTTTGCCTCAGTGGGCCTTCCTTTCTAGAGAGCATTCTTACTTTACCAGCAGCTTAGAGAACCCTTGGCTTTTTTTTTTTTTTTCCTTGCTGAGCAATTGGGGTTAAGTGACTTGCCCAGGGTCACCCAGCCAGGAAGTATTAAGTGTCTGAGGCCAAATTTGAACTCAGGTCTACTGACTTCAGGGCTGGTGACATCTAGCGGCCCCCTTTGGCTTTTTTCAATGTAGCTAAAAGTTCCACCTCTTACATGATGATAGTTTTGATCCTTTTTACTTATCTATCACATTTTCTTTCTCTTAGTAACTACATCCTGGGGCAGCTCAATGTTGCAGTGAATAGAGCACCAGCCCTGAGTTCAAATCCGACCTCAGGTACTTAACAAGTTGAGTGACCCTGCACAAGTCACTTAACTTCAATTGCCTCAGTGGAAAAACAGAAATCATTTTCTTTCAAATTTCATTTTTTGTCTCCTAGGAGAGAGGGTGGGAAGGAGAAATAATTTGGAATACAACATTTTACAAGAGTGTTGAAATTTTTCTTTGTATATGTTTTGAAAATAATAATAAAAAAAAGCTTTAATTAAAAAAAAAAGCCATTGCTTTTTAGAGATTGAATAGTTCCATACAACTCTGTTCTATCCTTTCTTATTCCAAATTTAATTTTCATAAAAGAAAGAACTCTTTTTGTTATTTCTTTGGTCTACACAACACCTCTCAATCCAAGTTACATAGAACAGGCAATTTCTACTTGCCTGCTGGATCACATTGATGGAGAGAGATTTTTGACCAGGTAGACTTTGACCCAGGCAGCCTTGGAGGCCCATACATCTCTGAGATCCTGAATCCTAGGGACGAGGGATGAGGTGGCGATCCCTCATACAAGGAACCCCTCGCTGGGGCCGATCTGGAGACGGAGGGAAGCCACGTTGGACCTCCACATGAAGCAACCAGTTGGATGTGTGCTTTCCTGTCATTCCTGGGCTCTGTGTAAACACAGCTTGAGGCTGCTTTTTCCCATCCTACTTCTCATACACTGTTTTGGCTCCAGGTATCTTCAAATGAATAAACTGGGTCAAGTGAAGGGTATATCGCTGCAGTCTGTTGGAGAAAAGTTAATCCCAGTGCCAAGATAAGAAAGCGATTTTTCCTGGGGAGCGAGCCAATGTCACTATCTTTGCTTACAGGGATTTGGCCAATAATTATAGCAGAACTGTGAAATATCATGTCTCTCCCCCCTCCAGCTGGCACAGAGTTTAGGGCCACATCTGTTAAATATTTATCAGTAGCTCATACTAGTTTATCTCCATTTCAACTTTCTGTATCTATCACCACCGTGCGGATGTCACTGAACTAGAAAATTGCTGGCTTTTCTTAGTTTTCTGAGTTAGATTGGAGAGGGGAAGGAGGACCGGATTGACCGTTCTCTCTCAATGGAAAGAACCATGAGGGTAGATCATATCTTCCAGAGAACGCTGGAATTCTCAAAGGGGTGTTCCTGCTTAGGACAGAGAGTTCTAGAGCTAAAGGAGGTCTGAAGAGAGAGCAGAGAATGTAAGGCCCCTGAGAAGGGCCTTAGAACAGAACGTGTCAAATCCAGGAGATAGAGAGGATCCAATGTGAGTATTGGAAGATTGTCATTGTTCATCCTTTGTTCTCAAACTGGACCATCGGGAGGGTGATGTCTTGTGACTGAAGGTTGAAATGAGACAGACCTGGCTAAAGTCACCATTCTCTCTCCTCCAGAGTCATCACAGTTCAGTGGCAAGACAAAGGTATGACCCTGGGCCAGGATACAGTGGGCAATCTTGGTCTTTTAAAATTAAGATCTTTTTCAGGTTTTGAATGTCAACCTCAACTCCCTCCTCTAATATATAGTGAAATGGGGAACTCACTTAGAAGCAAAAGTTCCAAACCAGGAGTGACCTAGTTAAAACTTAAGCTCCAGCTATGTTTTTGGTATTTCTATGCTCTGTGCTTAATAAAGTGATTAACATATAGTAAGCACTTAAGAATTTTCCTCTTTCTTTCGTTCTCTTTCTTTCTCTTCCTTCCTTCCTTCCTTCCTTCCTTCCTTCCTTCCTTCCTTCCTTCCTTCCTTCCTTCCTTCCTTCCTTTCTTTCTTTTCTTTTCTTTCTTTCTTTCTTTCTTTCTTTCTTTCTTTCTTTCTTTCTTTCTTTCTTTCTTTCTTCCTTCCTTCCTTCCTTCCTTCCTTCCTTCCTTCCTTCCTTCCTTCCTTCCTTCCTTCCTTCCTTTCTCTCTCTCTCTTTCTTTTATTCTTTCCTTCTCTCTTTTCTCCTACCCATTTTCCCTTTTTCCTTTCTTTTCTTTTTTCCTCTCCCCATTCTTTCTCTATTTTCCTTTCCTCCCCTTTTATCTTCTTTGCTTTTCTTCCTTCTTTCCTCTCTCCCTCCTGCTTCCTTCCTTCCTTCCTTTCTTTCTTCCTTTCTTCTTTCCTAAAATACAATATCAGAGCTCCAAAGTAACTTTTTAAAAGGGAGTCTTTATAACAGAGATCCTTAAACAAAACTAAAAGAGACTTTAGAGTATTGCAAATAAAGACCTGAACTCAGTGGACCATGAACCAGGGATTTTGAGCATATTGGAGGTGGGTGGGGCTGCCTGAGTTGAGAAACATACTAGAACATAGAATAGTGAATGGAGGTTCTTGCAGGGAATATACAATTTAGGTCTGGGAGGCTCCTTAGAACTTAAAAGAGAACCTGATAGAGTTGGAAAGGATTCTAACATGAAGTCTCTAAACCAGTATTGTTAGTCACCTTATAGGTGACTATTGACTTTGCAAACCACAAAGGAAGCTAATTTATGTTGTATTGTATTTTTATTTATTTTGTTCACATTTTCCAATTACCTTTTAATCTGGTTCAGGTGCCACCTGGAGTCTGACACTTCTGATCTAAAGCAGAGACCTAGTTAATCAAACAGTAAACCACTATTTATTATATGCTTACTATGTGTTAAGCACTGTGCTAAGTGCTAGGATTACAAATATGGTTAGAAAAGACAGCTTTTATCCTCAGGGAATTAACATTCTAATGAACAAAGCCATATAAAAGAAGAGATGGACTGAGTTTAAATCCTGATTCAGATATTTACTCAACTATCTATGACCCTGGAGCAATCACTTAAAACTCTAAACCTCAGTCTTCTTGTCTGTAAAATGGAGATGATAATAAACATTTGCTTCACAGAGTTGTGAGAATCAGATTTGAGAGAGCATATGGAAAGCACTTGGTAAAACTTAAAGCTCTAATTAAATAGGAGCTATTAAATCTAATAAAAGTTTCTGTGACTGCTTCCTGGGATACATTTTGTTGTTGATCCGTATGTAGCAATTTGTCATTTCCCTCCTCAACTCATTTACAGATTAGGAAACTGAGGCAAATAGGGTTAAGTCCAGGCTTCCACAATTGGTGTGCATCAGAGACCAGATTTGAATTCAGGGATAGTTTTCATGACTTCAGGGCTAGTGCTTTATCCACTGCAGCATCTACTGAGCTTCCCAGGGAATACTTTAAATTTCCATTAATATTGACATAGTCAAGGGCAGCTAGGTGGTACAGGGCACAGTCCTGACGTCAGGAGGACCTGCGTTCAAATCTGGTCTCAGACACTTAATACTTCCTAGCTTGACAAATCTCTTAACCCCAATTGCCTCAGCAAAATATATATATATAATATATATATATTTTAAAATATAAATTATATTTATATGTAATATATAATATATGTATGTAATGTGTAAAAAATACATGTTTTATATATTACATATATATATATATATATATATAGAGAGAGAGAGAGAGAGAGAGAGAGAGAGAGAGAGAGAGAGAGTCTAGTCACTTTCTGTCAGTGAATATAAGCTACTAGATGGAGTCCCAGTTTCATGTGGCTTTTGCATGCTTTGGACCCAGCAAAACTCAGAGCAGGTGCTAAAGAAATGCTTGTTCAATGGACCGATTTCCTTTTTTCATGAATGTGTTATTTCCCCATTCTGCTGTGAATTGGTCACTTTAGAACAGTATATTTGGAATCTCGGTGTCGGAGCTACTGAGCAGGCCTTCTGAATAGAAAACTTGTTTCTGAGCTAATTTATGCTTTCCAATATAGGGTTAGGAGATTTCTAACTCTCCTAAGCGGTAACTTATGAAGAGAGAAAGCTGGCAGAGGGCCAAGGCTTCTCCTGCAGCAACAAGCCTGAGTTTCCTGTGAATTTTCCAGACTTTAAATATAATTGGTCTGGCTCCCTATGGGGTTATTTGGAGGCCCCATTGATACCCCAGCTCAGGCTGTCCCTCCCTATACTAAAATTCAGCCTACATGCATCCTGGCAAATCAGCACACTTGCTAAAGGAACAACCATATTTCTCCAATCTGTCCCATAGGATGACTCAGATCCCTGTTTTCCTGTCTTGCCAACTTCTCCCTGAAATGAGAGTGTGGCTCATGGAATGAGCCGGGAATTCAGAGGTAGGGTGGGGATAGAGTTGGACTTGGAGTGTTCTACTCAACAGACTTGGATTGGAGCCACCGATCTACCACTTGGAATCTGGATCTGTCACTTCAGTGGCCAAGAATGTTCCCTTTAGTCTGGAGAGACAGAGGGAGAAACATCTAGGGATTTGTACTTAGATTGACCAAGATTTAAATCCTTTCTCAAACATGATCACTATTAGCTAGTTAACAATGGATAATTCTCCTACTATAAAATGGGTTTTAAAATCCCACCTTTTTCCGTTTGTTGGGAGAATCAAAGGAGGCAATACATCTAAAGTACTGTGCAGACCTTAAAGTCCTATATAAATATCATTAATGATTCCTTTGAGTCTTAGTTTGAGACTCTGAAGTAGGGATAATTCAGTTCAGCGGGTATTTATCTGGTGTATATTATGTCACTGCCTCTGTTGATGGGAATAGAAATGCAAAATTGAAAATCAGTTTTCTCCAGACTTCATCCCAAATCATTTGAGGAACTTATATGCTAGACCGAGGGAGAAGCAATGTGTTTACAGAGGAATAAACAGAGGTTATATATAAATTAAATATATAGAAGTTGAGAATGAGGGAGGGAGAAAGCACTATTGCTGAGCAAATCATTTGAAACCTTAGTGAGAGGTTTGAGAAGAACAGGGATTGTGGGGTTGTAGAAAGCTGAGCTGAAGATAAAGAATATTTCAGGCAAAAATATCACATATAGGGAAAAGTAAGTAGACAATGTGGGCAGGAATAAAGTGTTGTGTGCATGGGGATAATAGCAAATCACTCTGTAATGGTAGACCTAAGCTAGAATGTGAAGACTTAAATGTCAGGCAGAAAAGTTTATTTATCAAGAGGCAACTGGGAGCCAATGAAGATTCTTGAGAAGAGTGAAATAATTATACCTTTGCTTTAGAAATATCAATAGCAATTCCATTGAGGAAAGATAATGGAAGAAAAGGAATGAAAAGGAGACCGGGAAGGAGTCTATTGCAATAGTCCTGACATGAGATGATAATGCCTGGTGACAGTTCTTGAAATAGGAGAGGGTGAGGCCATAAGAATGGAGAAAAAGGGACAACTCAGATTGTGAAATTTGATATAGAGGTCAAATGGATAAGATTTGTTGGTTAGTGGTTCATATAAATGGTGTGGGGAAGAGAGGAAAGTCATGGATGATTCCAAGATAGTGAATGTAAGAGACTGAATAAACAATGGTACTATCAAAAGAAATAAAGAAGCTAAAAGAAGGATGGGTTTATGGGGCAATATAATGGGCTCAGTTTGGAATGTATTGAATCTGAGATGTCCATGGGATGTGCAGATGGAGATATTCAACATGCAGTTAGAGATGTGACACGGGAGTACGGAGAAGAGATGAGCGCTAGAATCAGAGCTGGGAATCATCTGTATAATGAAGATAATTGTATCTACCACGTTAGATGAGATTGATGTGACTAAGAGTGTATAGAACATAGACTAAAGAATGGCTTACAGTCCTTATGTACATCATTCATAGTGTCTAGGACATACATGGTCATTTAGTAAAGGAATGGGAAAGAGAAAGGAAGGAAGGAAGGAAGAAAGGAAGGAAGAAAGGAGGGAAGACACACAAAAATAACAGTTCATAGAATCATAACTTTAAAAGTGGAGGGAACTTTGAGGCTAGTAGGTTTAATTTCCTCGTCTTCAGGAGAAGAAATGGAAATTCAGAAAGATTAGCTAATGTGTCCAGGTTCAGAAAATGTCAAAGAAAGGTTCTGACCTTGTGCTTTCCTAACTCCAAGTTCAGTGTTCTGTCCACCATGCTATGCTGTAATGCCCAAACAGGCAGTAAAGAAAAAGAGCAAATAGGAAAGTAAACATATTATAGAGGAGGGATTTTCCTAAAAAATGGGGATGGTTGCTCTGGTGAAAAAAGATTAAGGGAAGAATAGATTAGTGAGCAATTAAAAAAGGTCCTTGGATTTAGGAATGAAATTGTCATTTTTCAATCATGTCTGACTCCTTGTGACTCCATTTGGAATTTTGGGGAAAAAAGATCTTGGAAGGTTTACCTTTTCCAGCTTATCTTACATATGAGGAAACTGAGGAAAGTGGACATAAGTGACTTGCCCATGGTCACACAGCCAGTACGTATCTAAGGCCAGATTTGAAATCATGAAGATAAGCTCAATCAAGCATTGAACAGTTAGCAAGCTTCTAATCTTTTCCATGCACTGTGATAAGCACTAGGAATACATACCAAAATGAAGCTAGCCCCTGAACACCATTATCTTGCATTCTAATACATGCATGTAGAATTATGGTTATACCTAATACATATAAAATGAATAAGCGATAGTTTCATGACTGATAGCATGAGTGTCAGGGGAAAGGGTGGAGAGATTTTTCAGGAAAGATTCCATGCAGAGGAAGATACTTCCTGAATCCGATCCCAATGATGCACGTTGTGCCACCTAGCTACCTGGAAATGAAGAGGTTAATGTTAATTTTGAAGGCACTTCAAAAGTGCAAAATTCTAATTATAAGAAGTCCAGAAATGAATGAGAGATGAAGTAGAACCAGTCAGCTGGCATAATCTTATCTGGTAATTTATCAAAGAATGGCAAGTGATATACTGGGAAAAGGTTAATGGACAGAAGCCAGTGGAACTTGCATACTTATAGGCAGCAGAGAAGGAACCAATTGGGGGAAAAGAGTAAGTGAAGACTAGAGAAAGAACACATAATCTGTGGGGCAAGTGAATGGAAGATTTAGGACAGGATTATAGATTTGAGGGGAGGAGTCATCCTGACAGAGGAGTGAAGAAGTCTGAAAGAGCCACTGGTGAGAATAAGAAAGGGAATTATATTCACACTGTGAACCTAATAAAATACTGCAAGTAGTTTGTGCATGGGGACCCGATGTATCCAGCATTGTTAGTTTTGCCTGCAGTGGAGGCAAGTTGTGGGCACCTGGAAAAGTTTAATACATATAAAATGAATAAGAGATAGTTTCATGACTGATGACATGAATCCTAGGGGAAAGGGTGGAGAGCTTTTTAGGAAAAGTTCCATGCAGAGGATTATGCTTCAGTTGAATTTTGAAAGGAATCAGGAGTTCTAAGAAGTAGAGGTTTGAAAGAAAATCCTTCCAGGAATGGTGGGCCATCTGTGAATAAGGAATTTACTTTTCAAGGTATCAATTTATTCAACAACTAAGAGGTTGAATTAGATGATCTATAGGATCTCTAGGGACTCTGAGAATGTTTGTTCTGTGTTTCTCCCAGCTTTGAAATTCTATACTGTGTTTTAAGGCTCCTCCTGGTTCAGAGAGCTAAAAATCCCTACCTTCTTTCAAAGCTCAGCTCAACTGCCACCTCCTCTAAAAGTTTTTTTTTTTTTTTTGGCTGATTCTTGAACTTCATAATTCCCTCCCTATATAAATTTGTGCATATTCTTTCAACATAGCATATATACTTATGTATTTACATGTTATTTTCTTACCAGTAGAATGTAAGTTTCTTAAGGGCAAGGATAGGATTCTATTTGTTTGTTTTTGTCTTTGCATCAATATTGTATAGTACAGTATTTGGTAAAGAGTGGGCACCTGGAAAAGTTCAAATAGAATTGAATTCCTGTGCAGGTTGGATTAGCATAGTCCCAGTCCCAACCCCATTGTCAGCAAAACAGGACATCTGAATTAGCTGATCTCACAGTCCAGAGATTCCAAAAACAACTTAGAAGGTCAGCGGAAAAGATTTGTAAGGAGGTTGAGAGGGACTTGGGAAACTAGCAAACTGAGAGTGAGTGGGCAGAAGTGGCAGGTCTCATCATTAGTACACAAAAAGACTATTACTCTGCTACACTAGATCTTACAATTACAGTAGGACAGGGTTACTCTTAATAGATCAGGGCAGAAAATAAGATGTGGTCAAGTCCCTAGAGGTATCTCTGAAAATGGCTACACAAAATCCCAGAAGCAGAGCCCTACTTAGGCAGAGTTAAAGTAAAGAGTTAAGTAATAAGGTAGGAAAACCAGTAGACAACAGAAAAAAAAAAACATTTTGACCTTAGAAAGTTACTTTGGTGATAAGGAAGATCAAAACACACAATCAGAAAAAATAAAAATCCTACTTCCAAAGTCTCCAAGAAAAATAAGAATTGATTATAGGTTATAGAAGAGCTCAAAAGAAAATTTGAAAATCAAGTGTGAGAGAGGAGAGAGGAAAAATTAGAAAAAGAATTGAGAGTGGCACAAAAGGAAATACAAAAAGCTAATGAGAAGAATACCTTAAAAAGCAAAACTAGCCAAACGTGAAAGGAGGTACAAAAGCTCACTGAAGAAAATAATTTCTTAAAAATTAGAATTGACAAATGGAAGTTAATGACCTCATGAGAAATCAAGATACAATAAAGCAAAAACAAACAAACAAACAAAAAACAATTAAAAATAGAAAAAAAAGTGAACTATCTCACTTGAAAAACAACTAACCTGGAAAATAGATCCAGGAGAGGGAATTTAAAAATTATTGGTCAACCTGAAAGTTATGAGCATCATCTTTCAAGAAATTATCGAGGAAAACTGTCCTGATTCCTGATTCTAGAACCAGAGGGTAAAATAGAAATGGAAAGAATCTACCAATCACCTTCAGAAAGAGATCCCAAGATGAAAACCACTAGGAATATTATAGCCAAATTCCAAAACTTCCAAGTCAAGAAGAAAATATTGCAAGAATCCAGAAAGAATCAATTAAAGTATAGTTGAGCTACAGTTGGGAGAATACAAGATTTAGCAGCTTCAACTTTAAAAGACTGAAGGGCTTGGAATATGATATTCCAGAGAGCAATGGAGCTGAAATTACAACCAAGAATTACTTACCCAGAAAAACCAAGTATATTCCTTTGGGGAAAGGGGTGCGAATTTAATGAAAGAGAGAATTTTCAAGCATTCGTGATGAAAAAAAACAGAGCTGAATGGGAAATTTGCTTTTCGGATACAGGACTTTGGAGAATCAGAAGGAGGTAATCAGGAAAATGATATCATAAGGGACTTAATAAGTTTCATCTCTTTACATTCCTATACAGGAGGATGATACTTGTAAATCATTAGAACATTCTCATTATTATAGTGGTTACAAGGAGTGTGTATGGACAGGGGGTACAGGTATGAGTTGAATATGAAGGAATAATATATTTTAAAAATAAATAAAGGGGTGAGAGAGAAATATACTGGAAGAAAGGGAAAGAGAGAAGTTGAATGTTATAAATTATCTGGCATAAGGAGAGGCAAGAAAAAGCTTAGTGAAAGGGAAGAGGAGGAGGAGAGGGAAGTGAGTCAACCTTGATCTCATCAGAATTGGCTCAATTAGGAAATAACACATATACTCAACATGAGTATAGAAATCTCTCTTACCCTACCTACAGTGAAGTGGGAGGACATGGGAAATGGGAAGGTGGGAGGGTGGTAAAATAGAAGGCATATTGGGGGATACAGTGGTCAATAGCAAAACACTTTTGAGGAGGGCCAGGGTTAAAGGAGAGAGAGAACAGAATGAATGGGGGAATGAATATATATAGTTAACAATAGTAATCATAAAAATAATTTTCAAGCAATTTTCTCCTATAAGGCTTCATTTCTGAAACATAGAGGGAACTGAATCAATTTTTTTAAAGGAGCATGCTTCAATTGATAAATGATCAAAAGATATGATCTGTGCCCACAGGGCTATAAATTCATGCATCTCCTTTGATCTAATAATACCATTGCTAGGCACAAATCCCAAAAGAGATTTTTTTAAAAAAAGAAAAAAGCACATATATGTGCAAAAATATTTATAGCAGCTCTCTTCTCAAAGCAAAAAGAAAAAAAAAAAGAAATTGAAGGGATGCCCATCATTTGGGGAATGGCTGAAAAAAATATGTAGTATATGTGTAGTATATTGCGGTACATAGTATGATGGAATATAATATTGTTCTGGGGGAAATAATGAGCAGGATGCTCTTGGAAAAAACCTGGAAATCTGAATATAGATTAAAGCATTCTCTCTCTAATTTCTAATTTCTAGTCTCAGGTGAAATTATTTAGTTTTCCATCACTGCTTGATGGCTCCCAGAAAAAAAAAAAAATCTTTCTCTGAAATCATCAAGTTTTACATCTTAGAGCTGAACACATCCTCATTAGTGGCGATAAAAAATAATTTATTTTATTTTATGTCCAGACTTCAACTTAAAAAAGGAAGATCAAACTAGAAATAGGGCTATCCTTTAATGAGATGAGCTTAGTTTGGACAAGAAAGGTGGGAGAGGTGTGAGATGGATACCGAGTTTCAGTGGAGAAATTCTCTGGAGTGTGGAGCAGATTTAGAGTAGGCTTTTTAAATGCTCAATATTGAATTGAATAATCCCATGTATAATTAGAACAATGATGACATCTTTCTCAGTGGCAAGGTGGCAAATGGAGGTGGTGAAATTTAATGATTCCTATTAAATAAACATTCTGTGATGTTAACTAAACTGATTAACAAGAAACTTGTAAAGTCAGAGGCATTAGTGACTAAGTGAAAAGGGAAGAATGGATTCTCTAAATCCTTTCAAACATTTCACTAACAAGCACATTGCTTTCTTACTCATGTTAAAAGCAGATCTGAAATCTGAACAACCTGAAAACCTTTATTCCAAATTGAATATCAAAAGTTTAGTACTGAAAGTATTGGTCAAGTTGGATTGTTGAAGAGGTCCCTTCCTAAAATTCAATACCATGAAATTTGTGCTAAGGCAAAACCTACAAGATTTTGCAGCACCAACAGCTTTCTACTTTTACTGTTAAGGGGAAGAACTGCCATTTAGATAAGGCATTAGGTCAGCAACATCTCTGCATATTTTCCCCAGGCTGCCATCTGGAATTCTCCATATTTAGGGTGAATCTTTCTTCCTAACCCCTTCTTTTCAGCTTCTATTTATTTTTTTTTTTATCTTCTCCTCAAAAATCAAGTTCCTCTAGGGAAGGGACTCATTTTCTTTCTGGTTGTATTTGTATTTATTGCACTTAGCCCACAGCCTGGAACAGTGAAGTCTTGTTGACTAAGTGTTGATTGATGAAGAATTGGGTTGGAACGCCAACACAGAGATTTACTGTGTGACCCCAGGCAACCACACTCAATTCCTTTCCTCACTTTCCTTGTTTTTCAAATAAGGATGATAATAACTATATCCCTTACCTCACCCAGTGGTTGAGAGAACCACAGGAAATAAGAGTCATAAAGGATTTTGCAAATCACAGAGTCTTAGTGTAGTATCAATTATTTTAATTTTTATTATGTAAATTCTTTAAGTGTTTTTTGAAAGTGGGCAATATTTTTTTGTTTGTTTTCCCAGTGTATTTCGGAACCTAATAAGCTGCCTTTATTTACTTAGAAAGTGATTGATACATTCTTGTTGAATTGAGTCAGGGATTAATACTTAATTTAAGTGACTATGGAAGCCAAGAAGGGATTTATATATTCAATATCTTTGTTGAAGAGATTATCTAAAATTGCCAAGGATTTCTTTTTTTTTTTAAGTGTTTTAATTTTTGAAAGATATGCATGGATAATTTTTCAACATTAACCCTTCCAAAGCTTTCCATTCCAATTTCTCCCTTCTCCTCACCCCTTTACACTAGATAGCAAATAATCCAATATATGTTAAACATGATAAAAATATATGTTAAATCCCAATATATGCAAACATATTTATACAATTATCTTGCTGTGCAAGAAAAATCAGATCAAAAAGGAAAAAAAATGAGAAAGAAAATAAAATACAAGCAAACAACAACAAAAAGATTGAGGATGTTATGTTGTGATCCACCCTCAGTTACCACAGTCCCCTCTCTGAGTGCAGATGGCTTTCTTCATCACAAGATCATTGGAACTGGTCTGAATCATCTCATTGTGAAGAAGAACCACGTCCATCAGAATTGATCATTGTACAATCTTGCTGTTGTTGTATACGATAATCTCCTGGTTCTGCTCAATTCATTTAGCATCAGTTCCTGTAGGTTTCTCCAGACCTCTCTGAAATCATCCTGCTGGTCGTTTCTTACAGAACAATAATATTCCATAACTGCCATTCTCTAAGTGATAGGCATTCACTCAGTTTCCAGTTCCTTACTACTATAAAGAGGGCTTCCACCTGTGGGTCCCTTTCTTTCCTTTAAGATCTCTTTGGTTTATGAACCCAGTAGAAACTCTGCTGGATCTGGCCCCCCTATTGCCAAGGATTTCTAAAACCTCACTGAAACCTAATATCTTATGGTGTAGATCATGAGGGAACAAGAAATGCTGAATTTGATATCAGAAAATGGAGTCTGCTCATTCAATCAATAAACATTTATTAAGCACCTAATATGTGGCAGATACTGTACTAAACACTAAGAATATAAAAACATACGCAAGAAGCTCACAGTATAATGAAGGAGATAACAAACAAGCACGTATGTGCTTCCCCCCCCAAAAAAAAAAAAAACAACAACAAAAAACTATATACAGTATTAATAGGAAGTGATTAGCAAAAGGAAAGTGCTAGACGTGGGATTGGGCTAAACTACTTCTACTATGATCAAAAGAGCACTGGATCTCTGGATTTGCAATAAGCCTCTGACATTTGGCAGACTATTATTGAATAGTCTCATGTAACTCAGGAACAGAATCTCAGGAAAGGAACAAAAACTTTTGTGACCTCGGTTCCTCATCTGGAAGATGTGGACAATAATACTCCAAGTGTCTCCGTCAAAGGACTGACCAATGCTTGGATGCTGGGGAAAGGACTTTGAAAACAAAGTACTCAGAGAAATATTCATTATTATTGAAAATGTCGTAGGACTCGGCATTGGACTTTCCATTAGTCATCTTCATTGCTTGGATTGCCACCCACCCTCCTCAATCTCTCCTCATTGTTTCCTTCCTTCTCAAGTTTGTCTACACTAAGCCTTTCTTGAACACCGGCTCTAGTCTCTCTAATTACTGGTATCCTTCCCTCAAAATTAAGGAAAACAAAGTATATATATTTAAATAAACATTAATCATGACATAACATGTAGCAATCTGGCAATAGCTACGGAAAGTCCGCCTGTCTCTGATACATATAAGCAAATATCTGAGCCTTTTGATCCTTCAGACAATTCCTTCAGACTTTACATTGCAGAAAGTTGGCAAATCTAGCTGTCAGAGAGAGAGAGACCTTCTTCATCTAGAGCTTTTCTACACTAGCAATTTCACAGCGCAGCCCCTATCATTAAGCCTCCATCTTTTTTACACAGATATGGGTATACATCATCTCACCTAATAGAACATTTATGCTTAGTGTGGAGCATGATGTCTTGCTCATTGTTCTCATAGTCCCAGTAGCTTCCACGATGTTTGGTCTATAATAGGTGCTTAATGGTGCTTATTGATTGAGACCTCTGAGGTCATTTCTTGGATTTCTAATCAGAAAGAAGGAGCCATTTATTGAAGTGGGAATGATGGAAATTTAGAAGGATGATTATCATTCTATCTTAGAATTTATGCTAGAGAAGAGGAAATCCAGCCTGAAACATAGTGGGAGGGTGTAGAGAGACATATGGCAGATATGACTAGTTTGTGACATTACCAGTGATGTCTTCTTGAACATAAGAAATAGCGCCTTGAAGACCCTCCAGGGAATGTCACAAAGAAGGTGAATCTGGACCAACACCAAGATCCCTCCCCTGCTTTTCTGCTCCAATGATCAGAAGGATAGAAGCCATAGGGAGCAGCTTCGGTACAGTGAGTAGATCTTCAATGGACTGGTTGTAGAAGGGCATGGATGAAAATCCCAGAAGATGAGAGGGTGGGGATCGACTGTGATTCACCTTGGGGGATACACCCACATGAGTACACTGAAGTCTTGGAATATGTCAGTGACTTAAAATGAGGGTAGATGATGTGCTCATCACATTGGCACATGATACAAATCTGGGGGCCATGGAGCGACAACCAAGCTCTCCTGACATCCCGATAAGCTAGAAAATTAGGTTGGGCCTGAGAAGATGAGATTTAGTAGGAATAAACATAAAGTCTTACATTTGGATTCAAATAATTAATTTTGCAAGGGCACAAGGGGAGAGGTGACAATAGCAATTTGTCAGAATAAGATTTAGTGGCCTGCGAGCTCAGTATGAGTCAACATGGAAGCGTGGTAGCCAGGAATGCTAATGCAATCTCAGGCTGCACTAAGGGAAGAGTGGTGTTCAAGCAAGAGAAATGATAACCCCCATATGTACTGTGACCTAGTCAGGTCACAGTAGGTTACAGTTTTTATTTCCGTGTTCCATCATTTGAGGAGGAAAATGATAAGCTAAAGGGTTTGTCCAGAGGAGGGCCTTGAGGAAAGTAGCTGAGAAAATTCAGCTTGAAATAGAAGCAAGGAGCATCTTCAAGGAGCAAATGAGATGATGTATAGAAAGTACTATATAAATATCAATTGTCTTAGCCACTAGGAGCATCTGAAGAGTGATAATTCCATGTAAAAACCGTAATAATAGATTAAATATAATAACAAATAGATAAAATAGTACTGCAATTAGTATAAGAATTAGTACAAAACGAAGATCAAAATCGATAGTTATTAGCTAATTCATATTAGATTTAGTGTTTGAATGCCTGTCACCTTAAAGGAAGATCAAACTTGCTCTGTTTAGGCCCAAATGACAGAACTCCAGGTAAAGAAGACTTGTCAAAAGAAAAAACAAAATCCTGATTCCCCAATGCTGTCCAAAAGGAAGCTACTGGGATTTCCTTCCTGGAGTTATTTGACAAAGTTTAGATTATTGAGTGGCCAGCTGGATGATTGGCTACAGAGTTGTCCAGGCAGATTTGGATTCCAGTTCTGTCTCTGATACATTTTGGCTGTGTGATTCTGGGGAATTCATGTAACCTCTCAGTATTCCTTTTCTCCCATTTCCCCAATTTCAAAAGAGTCTCTGACAACTTGTATTGGGTCCATCCTTAGAAGGGATTTCCTCATCTAAGTTTCCTGTAACAAAGAAACTGTGCCTTGTCCCTAATCACCCTCTCAAACGATCACTTCTTGGGAGTGCTGGAAAAAGAATTCTTTTTCTTCTGGGTTGTTCTGAATGGCCTATGAAGTTCCTTCCAACTTGGATTATATGGGCCCAAGCTAGTTCCTCTTCCCATCCTGCAGTTTAATAATATTTACAATGAGGGAGTCTCATTTAGAATTCAGTTTGGCAAGTATACTGGTATGGTTTGCCATTTCCTTCTCCAGATTGTTTTACATAAGAAGAAACTGAGTCAAACAAGGTTAAGTGATGTGCCCAGAGTCACAAAGCCAGAAAGTATCTGAAACCAGATTTGAATTCATAATGATGACTCTTTCTAACTTCAAGCTCAATACTGTAGCCACTGTACCACATATCTGCTGTAGGGTATTAGCAGAGGAAAATAGAAGTACTTAGATTAAGAAAATAATACTGGACAAAGAGGGGTGGAGCCAAAATGGCAAAGTGAAGCCAGGAAGCTGTTTGAGTTCTCCTGATTTTTCTTGAAAACCATATGAAACCAAGCTTCTGAATAGAGTCTGATAGAATGAAATTACTTTTCAGCTCAAAATAGATTGAAATAATTAAAAAAAAAAAAGGTTAGTCTCACTAGGGTAGAAGCTTAGTCCAGTTCAGATGGAGTTGGGAAAATCAATGAGAGCATCTTAAACATAGCAGATCAGAAACTGAGATCCTCAGTCCTGTTTTTGTAGCAAAGCAGACTAGTGGGGCAGCCTCTAGTTCCAGCTCAGAAAGGAAATTCTGGGAAACCAAGGTATTTCCTGGAAAGATCAAGTAAAGCTATTCCTGCTGGGAGCACAACACCAAACAAAAGGGTCTCCTGTGTTTAAAGTCAAGACTCAGAGCTGCACAAGAAACTTGGGTAAACACTCTATGTACCCCAGAAACAGGGCTCAACTATAAAAATTACCAAAAAAAGGAAAGAAAAAGGAAAAGAAAAAAAATGAACAAGAAACAGAGAAGAAACTTGACCATAGAAAGCTACTATGGCGTCAGGGAAGACTAAAAACACCAACCCAGATGAGGACAAAATGATCATAGAGGAAATCTCAAAGAGTGATATAAATTGGTCTCCAGTGCAGAGAGATTCTTAGAAGTGCCCATAAAAGATTTTAAAGGGCAAATAAGAGGTAGAAGAAAAAATGAGAAAAGAAAGGGGAGGTATGCAAAAGACAGTCAACAGCTTGGAAAAGGAAGGGGAAAAAATGACTGAAGAGAACAATTCCTTAAAAAAATACAATAGACCAAATGCAAAAAAAAAATCACTAAAAAAACCAGCATCTTGAAAAGTAGAACTAATCATGTGGAAAAAAGGAGATAAAAAAGTTAGATGAAGAAAATCACATTAAAAACTAGAACTGGGCAAAGGGAGGCCAATGACTCTGTGAGATATCAAAAATCAGTCAAACAAATGAAAAAGAATGAAAAAATGGAAGAAAATGTAAAATAGCTCATTGGGGAAAAAAACAAAACAGCTGACTTGGAAAAACAGATCCACAAGAGACAGTTTAAAAAGTATTGGTCTGCCTGAAGTCCATGACTAAGAAAAGAACCTACATAGCAGTCTTCAAGAGAACATTGAGGGTAGCTAGGTGGTACAGTGAATAGAGCACCAGCCCTTAAGTCAGGAGAACCTGAGTTCAAATCTGAGCTCACAGACTTAACACTTCCTAGCTGTGTGACCCTGGGCAAATCACTTAACCCCAATTACCTCAGCAAAAAAAAGAGAGAGAGAGAAGAGAGAGAGAGAGAGAGAGAGAGAGAGAGAGAGAGAGAGAGAGAGAGATCATCAAGGAAAACTGCCCTGATTTTCTAGAAACAGAGGGAAAACTAGTCATTCAAAGAATCCACTGATCACCTTCAAAAAGATATCCCATAAGGAAAACCTAAGGAACCTTGTTACAAAACTCCAGAGCTACAATCTCAAGGAAAAATACTTCAAGCTGCCAGACAAAAACAATTCGAATATCAAGGAGCAACAGTCAGAATTACCCTGGAGCTGGTAGCTTCTGTAATAAAGGATTAAAGGGCTTGGAATACTATATTCCAGATGACAAAAAACTTGAGGTTACAACCAAGAATTAACTACCCAGTGAAGGTGAATATCATCTTTCTGAAGAGGAGGTGAATCTTCAATGAAGTAAGAGACTTTCAATCATTTCTTTTGGAAAAAAAATAAACAGAAAATCTGATTTTCAAACACAGGACTCAAGAGAAGAATAGGAAAGTAAACAGAGAGGGAAGGTTATATATTATTTAAAGATTAAACTGTTTACATCTCTAGATGGAAAATTATATCTGTAACTCTTACGAACGCTATCTGTCATTGGGGCAGTTAGAAGGGGTACAGATAGACAGAGGGTGTGGTTGTGAAAGGTCTCTGATGCGATGATATGTGAAAGAAGAAGGCCTTTAAGGGGTGGAAAAAATTGTACTGGGAGAACAGAAAGGAGGAAGTATAATGGGACAAATTAGATCACATGAAGAGGCACAAAAGACATTATAATCTAGGGAAAGAAGAGAGGGAGATGAGCATTGTCTGAAGTTTAATCTTATCACTTTGGACTCAAAGACAGAATAATTTAATCATTCGGTTGGAATTATCTTATCCAATAAAGAAGTAGGAGGACAAAGGGAAACAAAAAAGGAGGTATTGGATAGAAGGGAGGGGAAAAACTCTAGGAAGAGGGGATAATAAATAGTAGAGAGAAGTGATAGGAGGTAGTGGCAGGTAGAGGGCAGGGTGGGTTAGAAACAAAGGAAGGGACATAGAGCACAATGTTGGTTGGAGCCAATGATTTATGAATCTGAAGCGTAATTGAAAATTTGTTAAATTTGATGATTTTTTCCAAATGATAGGAAATAAACATTCCTTTTAAAGAATAATAAAAAAAGAAGTAATAACAATGTGGCCCTGAATAAAGGAGAGAAGATCCCGGGTGCTAATTCAATGATTGTTGATGGAAATCTACTGGCTTAGAAAGCTGCCTAATGAACCAGAGCTGGACCTACCATTTCTTGTAAGCATGGGCTTTGCTTCCATCTAGTGGTGTTCGACCAAAGTTTTCTCCATGTTCTGGGAAATTGAAATGTAAGTTAACAGCATAGGATTGTGCATCTAGAGGTGGGAGGACATTCGCAGATTCAACACTTGTCCCCATTTTAAAGATGAGGAAACTGTGGCAAAGTAAGGTGGACTGAACCCAAGTTCATTCAGGTTTTGAGCATCTGAGATAGGATTTAACACAGTTCCAGACATATTTGTATCCTCTTTTTGGATAGGATAGTAGGGTAAAGTGAAAGGTATAGGGGATCTAGTAGATAAAGTACTGGACTTAGAGTCACACGCTCTGAGTTTCAAGCCGGTCTTTAGTATATTCTAATTGTTCCCTGAAAAGCAATTTACCTGGGAATCTCTAGATCTTGTTT